>NW_028247644.1:0-57593 GCF_964263255.1 Lissotriton vulgaris
CCTCACTCACCCTCAACACCTCACCCTCACTCACCCTCAACACCTCACCCTCACTCACCCTCAACACCTCACCCTCAACCCCTCACCCACCCTCACAACACATATTGTGTTACAATAGGTGTCACATTTGCAAAAGATAAAACTATTGGCATTGTAAATAACAAAGCTATTAATTCGCTATTTTCAAAACAAGCACATAAATAAAAAATGTGTCCTTTACAATACCAATAGCTCAAACTTTCCTAATGCAAGACCTATTGCATTGCTGTGCTTCTCTCCCCTGCTGCACTCTCCTGCTCTCTAGAGATGTGGCCTAACGACAAGAGCTGCCATCTAAGTCACGTAAATACAAAATATGTTGCATTCCAAATGCTATAGGTGTCACATTCGCAAAAGTTATAACTATTGGCATTGTAAATGACAAAGCCATCAATTTAGCAATTTTAAAAACCAACAAATAAATAACATATGTCATTTACAATACCAATAACTCCAACTTTTCTAATGCGAGACCTATTGCATTTCCAATGCTTGTTTAAAAGGCAGCCACGGGACTCCACTCCCAATGCGAATTCGTATATTGATGGTGAATGGCTCACTGGAATTCGGGCCTTTACACCTTTTATCAAAGGGGTAATAAACTGTGTAGGAAGGTGGATACCTGACTATGGTTACCCCAGATTTTTTGCCTTGTGTTTAGCTGGTTTTCGACTTAGTTGGCCTGGTTCCCTGCTAATCGGGGCCCCAGGCTATCTGCTCTCTGTAAAATGGATTCCATGTACCCTAGGTGCACAACTAGATTGGCTTGGGTCACCTTATCAGCCCCTGTACAGTGCACTATAGGTGCCCAGGGCGTAGGTGCATCCAAGGCCTACCAGGGGCTGCAGCATATCTTTTGCCACCCCTGGCTGGCTATCCAAAATTGACACAACTGGCTGATCACTCAGCTGGGGCAAGGTGGTGTAATCACCCCTTGCTTAGAAATAGTATGCCTATATCTAAACCTATCTGGACACATATATACCTAATAAGTCACTCCTATGGCAGGCCTTAACAATCCTGGAGGCAGAGTGCTTGGTTTTATGTGAGATGGTGCTCTAGCATGAGCTGAGCCTGTCTGCAGCTGTTGGGACCAATTCCCTAAGCTGTTCCGGGATATTGCCATACCATATACTATTAAGTTCATTATAATCCATCGCGGTTAAATGTTAACTTTGGTTTGGCTTTATCAAAACATGTCGTGTAAGATGTCATACGATTTGGAATACTATCCCCTCGACAGTCCTGTCGACGGGGATAGCATTCCATCCCTCTAGAGGGAGACGACATGTTACTTTGCTAAAACGCGGTTGATTTTAAAAGGAGCCTCAGCACCACAAAATGGATGCTTCTGCCACAGACACGGGTCTGACCTCCTGCTGCTGACCGAAACTCAGCCAAGGAGGCCTGGACAAAGGGTTTCCTGTCACAGGGAGGTGTCACACCACCCCAGACAGGAGATAGTGGATTGTAGCAGGGAGGTTTGAAAGAAACCAGACACTGCCTGGGGAGCACAAGGCTTCCCCTTGCATAATCCGGTCAAACCGGTTCTGGGGCTCACCAGCCCCAGCCCCAGTCCCAGCGCGACCCTGGACAAAGGGAAAGGGGTGTAACCACCCCCTTCCTGGGTTCCACCCATAGGAGGGACCTAGCAGGTAATCCAGCCCCCTAGATTGGTATAAGAATGGGAGCAGTGCCAAAGCACTCAGATTATCCTGACTGAAACTTATGAAACGAAACTCTGGACCCCTCGACATCCTACTCAACGTAGAAGACTGAAGAATCTCCCTTGTGGTCAAGGAGTGACCACCCTGTGCAAAAAGGCACCTTCCAACACCTCAACGTTTGCTTTGTTGCAGTTCCGCCGGAACTCGAGCGACAGAGTTTGACAAGACCAAGCGAGCCTGCCTTCTAACAGCCCGATCCACAGTCCCTGCAGAGCTGAGACCCGTGGAGGCGCCCGGAAGCGTGGGGCCTGCCATCTTGGAAAGACCACGGGACGCTGACCGTGCAGCCCACGAGTGACCCTCGAAGCTGTACATTGGGGTTTGAGAAGCCCCAGCCCTGAACCTCTTTTGCACCGAAGCTCACCCCTCTACATTCACCGAGTGCTGCGTGGGGCCCTTCTGCTTCTTTTGGCTCAACGTGTTGGCCCGGTCACTTGCCCGTTGGCTTGTGGCCCCTGTCCCGACGAACCTTGAAATCTAACTTGCGATTCTGGTTGCTCCAGACTTGCACCCGCTCCTCTGAAAAGAAACACCCGCTCTGACCCTCCTGGTCCGAGTGCAACGCCATCTTCGAATCCTGCATGGGTTGCCCTTGCCAAGGGTTGTTTGCTCCAATCCGAAAGCCGACACCGCCGACATCGAGAGCCTGTGTGGGACAGCTCGTGATCCACTCCTGAACATCCTCTGTGCCCCAGAGTCCACGTGGCAGCAGAGAGAAGGGACCGGTCAGCGACCTGAAAGCACCCGACATTGCCTGGTTCCTTCTGGTTCCACCCTGGTCACTGGTAAGTGACCCAGACTCTGTCTCTTCTGCTTTCAGATCATCTTTAACTTCGATCCACCCTTGGATCACACCGGACACTTCTCGTCTCGACGCCTGCAGCATCTTCAGCTTCAAGCACCAGCAACCTACGTGACAAAACCTAACACTACTTCGCACCTGTGCACCCGCTTCCTGTGGGTGAGGTAACTCAGCAACGCCGGTGTTCCCACACTGGTACACACCTCTAGTGTATGTGTCTTAAGTTTCGTCCTTCTAGGTTGAGCGGAAGTATTGTTAAACAGTAACTTTATAACTTTTACGCACCATTGACTTTGCATTGGTGCATGCCTGTGCTTTAAGCGCTGCACCCGAATCCCGCAGGCTTTTCCCGACTTCAGCATTGCTAGTCCTGACTGCTCCCAGCGGTTCCCTAGGCCTAACCACTGTTCGATTGGTATCTCTTATACCACTTTCTTAATATATGGTCTGAGTGGCCACCCGCCCTCATCCATAATTGTGCAACTTTGTATGTTTAACTGTGCTTTTGTTTAAACGCTTGTGCCTCTAGACTCATAAAGAGTATAGAGGATTATTCTAGTAATAAATACATATATTTTTATAATATATAACTTGTGTGGTGTCCTTTCATTTGATATTACAGAATTGTGATTGGTAAAACAGCTCGCTTAACACGACCTGTAGAGTTAAGCCTTTAAGGCTGATTAGTCCATGCTATCCTTAGGATAGCTTGTCTATAACGTTGACTTACAACCAGACACCATAAGGGATTGTTTGGACTGATACATGGTGGTTCCAGAATTGGAAACATCATATATCAGGCCAACTTCTCACATTGGTGTGCAGCGGTGCGGATTTGAGCTTGCTGTTTACCATTGCAATCTTTTTATCAAATTGAAAGATCACATCAAGTACCTTAGGTACATATAAACAAAAGCTTAGCATATTTAAGTTCTACTGAACTTAGTAGTTGTAGATTAAAGGGATTAGCACATCTTGCCTACAACTCACTAGCAAGGTACAGTAGGAAAACACTTAGTGTAGGTAAGTGCACCACTTGCACCTCACTAGCAGTCATGTCTGGCACAGAGGGAGCTTCAGGCTCTTCACCTGTGACAGTTGACCTTACCAAGGCAACTTCCAGCTATGACAAACTTAGTCATAAAGACTTGAGTGCCTTATGCATTGCAAGAGGGCTAAAAAGGTGTCACAACCCCACCATTCCTTCCCTGATAGCCATCCTGGACAAGGATGACTTAGCTAAGGCGAGTGCAGTTCCCTTAGATGCAGGAGATGGAGTGAACCCCCCTGAGAATGAGGACACCCCAGTGGTGGATGAGGAGGAAGAAGAAGAAGAGGAGGAAGACTCAGAAGTAGATGAGTCTGATCAGAATCAGAGGGGTAACCAGGTACCAGTGGGGAGGCTTAGCCGAGCCAACTTGAACCTACATAAGGATGGAGAGGGCCAGCACCTCCCCAGACCCTATAACCTAGTTCCCTCAGGTAATAGAAGGTTGAGATCTCCCTCAAGGGACTCTCATATTTCTAGTGCCTCAAGGAAATCTCAAAGGGGAATGACTTCCCCCCCCCCCCAGAGAAAAGAGCATAGGGCCAGAATGAGGGCTGTCCAACTCCAGATAGAGAGGGAAGAGGTAGCCCTGGCTCAAGCTAAACTTGCTTTAGCAAGAGAACAAAAGGTTCGAGGCATGTGGGCCGCTAAATTCATATCTTGTGCATAGATCGCCGCCTAGTGTTGGGTCCGGATGATTGCGCCTTGTTGTCCTGGAAGAGTCTTTGAAGTATCACGAGATAGGTGGCTCCTCCCCTGGACTACAGTGTGCATGGGCATCATCTCCATCCTCAGATAGGTTTTTTCCGCCATTGGGTTCGAATGTGTTCCGTGACACTCGTTCGGAACCTATAGGAAAAACTTGTTTTCTTCAGGCCAAAAGGCCTCTTTAAGCGTCGGTATTGTACTTCGTTCGGTTCTGAGTTACCTTATCCGGTTTTCCGGATACTTGAGCACGTGTGCTCCCAGCTTTTTAGGCCCGATCGAAGATTGACATCAACGATGGAATTCCAGGCCCCGTTTAAACGTTGCCCGGTCTGTAACGCGAAGTACCCTCTCTCAGACGTGCACCCTGTGTGCAACAGATGTCTGTCTCCAGACCACGACGAGGTGAATTGCTTGGCCTGTTCGAAATTCAGGTCGGAAGAGGCGCTCGCTCTTCGACGTGAGGCGAGACTACCGGCGCGGAGAGCATCGGATGTGGAGGATACCTTCGAGACTGGGGACGACAAGGGCGTCCAAGAGGAGGAACCGGAGCACTTCTCCGACCCGGTCTCCTGTCAAGAATCTTACTACGGAGAAGAGGTAGACGATGAGAACATCGAAGAAGATGAAGCCGTCGAGGTAAGAGATGACGGTATGGCCATTGGAGCCGCAGAGGGCGGCTCCAGCGATGAGCAAGACCCAACCGAAACTTCGGGGGTCGAAAGTGACACTGTCTTGTCAAAGGCTCAGGTCGAAGCATCGCCGGAAGGCCTTAGCCAAGATCTTTATACTCATTCTACAGCCCCGCAACTTGGCCCGGCTAAGAATATTTCAGAGCCTTCGGTGGGTGCGCCTTTGAAAACGAAACCGAAACTGACTAAAGACAAATCGAAACTGAAACTGGTAAAACCAGTATTTGTTTCGCACAGCCTCGTTCCATCGGATCCTAAGAAGGCTCGGAGTGTCATTGCCCCTTCGGGGTCACAAAAGGGTGCCAACCCGAAGATCGATGCATCCAAGAAGGTGCCAAAGGCCCAAAGAGACGGAGCAACGTCATCTAAGGCTGCCCTCGGGGCGTGGACACTGAAGACGGACTTGAGTCGCAGCCGCCCCTCAGTCCGAATGCATACAAGTTGATGCTGGTGAAGGTTCTCGAAGACCAGCACAAAATGGGCGCGTTGGAACGTGACGCATCAAGCCGCGGCCATTTTGGGAATCCCAGCGCAACACCTGGCTCGAGGTTGGCGATGGCCGTGAAAAAAGTCAAACAGCCATCGGGGCCTCCACCTATAGTTTTTGGACTGCCTCCGACTGCAAGGCCTAAAACGTCTAAGTCGGCACAGGGCACCGACACTGGTAACATGATGTCCAAACTTAGGGGAACGACCGCCACTCCTGAAGGCGTCGGTTCCACTCCACCTTCTTCTGAAAGCTCAAAGAAGTTGTACATTGACTCTGCAACCGGGAGACTCACCCTTTTCAAATGGAAGATCTTGCCGGAAAAGCCAATGGAATCCTATCAGATTCCACTTAAAAGGAAAAGAAACTCTGCTTCCTCGCCAGTTCTTCTCGAGTCCGTAGGACCCTATGGACAAGCCTTTACACATTCCCCCACACGCACTGAGGATGGTGGGGGGGGTGGCCAGAATGACTAGCTATTCAACTATCCCGATTAATCTAATCAGGATCACTCGCAGGATGTGCTCGACGATCAAGGCACGGCGGACACCCAGTGTTACCAAGTAAAGACCGCCCCGGCAGAGGATACTGCGGCGTTCAACGCTCTGATTGAAAGGGCAGCGTTGAACCACGATGTGGTCATGCATGCAGACCCAGTTGAGGAGGACTTTCTGTTTGATACCTTCTCTACGTCAGACAGATCAGTGAAGACGCTGCCGATGCTGAAGGGTGTCCTTAAGCACGCCAATGACCTTTTCAAGGACACAACCAGAGCAAGGATGGTGAACCAACGTATTGAAAAGAAATACAGGCCTGCTCCTGTGGACCCTACGTATATAAGAGGTCAATTGCCATTGGACTCTTTGGTGGTCTCCAATGCCCGGAAGAGGGCGAACTCACAAACAAGTGGTGATGCTCCTCCCCCAGAGAAAGAATCTAAAGTATTAGAAGCCTCTGGGAAGCGGGTTGCTGCACAGGCGGCGAAATATTTGGAAAATAGCTGATACACAGGCTCTACTGGCTAGATACCATAGGGCTCACTATGATACACTAGAACAGTTGTTGCAACACTTGCCTAATGAATATAGAGAGGGGGCGGACATGTTGATACAGGAAGGGAAACTGATATCAAACGCTTCTATCAAGTGTGCCCTAGATTCAGCAGACACTGCAGCCAGGGCCATTAATACTAGTGTAATGCTAAGGAGGCAGGCATGGTTACGAATTCCAGGATTTAAGCCAGAAATACAAACAAGTTTGCTCAATCACCCGGTTAACCCAGATTTCTTGTTTGGGCCTGACGTTGATGCGATTCTTGAAAAGATCAAGAAAGACACCGAGACGGCAAAGTCTATGGGGGCCTTGCAGTCTCAACAGTTCAGAGGGGGTTCTTTTTTCGTCGCTCAGGTAGTAGAGGGCCGTCAAGGGGGCAAACATCTCAACAAACACAATACAATAAAGGTGGTGCACAGACCACCTTTAACAAAGGCAATAGAGGTGGATACCGTGGTAACAGCACCAAAGGCAGAGGACGTGTAAATAATAACACCAGGTCCTCAGCAAGTGACGTCTTGTCACTGCCCCCGGACCATGTCGGGGGACGACTCCAGCAGTTCCTGCCAGTCTGGGAAGGCATTACCACAGACCAGTGGGTGAGGCAACTTATCCAGTACGGGTATTGTTTAGAACGGACATCCACTCCACCCGACATACCACCAAGACACCATCCTATGTCCACAGAGCACTTACATTTATTACAGCAAGAACTGGCCAGCATGCTGCAAAAAGGGGCCATAGAACTAGTGCCTCTAGAGGAGCACGGAACAGGGGTGTACTCTCTCTATTTCTTAGTCCCAAAGAAGGACGGGTCATTCAGACCCATTCTGGATCTGAGACCCTTGAACCTATACATCCTTTCAGAACATTTCCACATGCTGACTCCGCAGCAGGTCCTGCCATTGCTCAGGCAGGGGGATTTCCTGGCAACTCTGGATCTGAAGGATGCTTATTTCCATATACCTATACATCAGGCACACAGGAAATACCTCAGGTTCACTATACAGAACAAGCATTACCAGTTCAAGGTACTACCCTTTGGAGTGACCACTGCTCCCAGAGTGTTCACCAAGTGCTTGGCGACAGTGGTGGCGCACCTTCGGAGACAACACATTCATGTCTACCCTTACCTGGACGACTGGCTTGTGCAAGCGAAGTCGGCCCAGCAGTGCGTCAACCACGTGTCCCGCACGATTCATCTTCTGCACAGTTTGGGATTTTCTCTGAACTATCCCAAGTCGCATCTTCAACCCGCTCAAGTACAGCAATACTTGGGAGCGACGTTGGACACTGTGAATGCTACAGCCCAGCCAAACTCAGTGCGAATCGACAGCATGCAACTGCTGATTCGCAAATTCAAACCACAACACTCACTACAGGCGCAAGTGTTTTTGCAGTTGATAGGCATGATGGCCTCCTGCATCTTCATAGTCCCGCACGCGAGACTGCACATGCTTTCGCTCCAAGAGTGTTTAGCACAACAGTGGAATCAGGCTCAAGGACAATTGAAAGACCTAGTGTTGGTGACCGGTCATGCGTACAACTCTCTGCATTGGTGGAATCCACGCAACCTTTGCAAGGGACGACCGTTCCAAGAGCCTGTACTACAAATAGTGCTCACAACGGACGCATCCCTCCTGGGGTGAGGGGCGCATCTCCTTCATTATACAGTGCAGGGACTACGGTCGGATCAACAGAAAAAGATGCACATCAATCTGCTGGAATTGATGGCGATCTTCATGGCACTGAAGGCTTTCAAGATGCATCTGTGCAACAAGGTCGCGTTGATCCGGACGGACAACATGATGGCCATGTATTACATTCAGAAGCAGGGAGGTACTCACTCTCCACAGTTGTCACACTTGGCTCCGAGCATGTGGAAGTGGGCCATTCAGAGGAACATTTTCCTCATGGCGGAGCACCTCCCGGGCCAGGACAACCAGATGGCGGATCTGCTCAATCAGGTGCACAAGTGGGAGATTCATCCCTCGGTGCTGCAACCATACTTCCAGCAGTGGGGACATCCAGACATCGACCTGTTCGCCACAAACGAGAACGCAAAATGGCCAAACTCCGCCGCCAGGTTCCCACACTCGCGGTCTCAGTGCAATGCGATATGGATGAACTGGTCAGGCAGATTTGCGTACGCTTTTCCGCCGGCCCCGCTCATACCTCTGGTGGAACGGAAACTCAAACAGCACTCGATGACTCTCATCCTGGTTGCTCCAACGTGGGCGAAGCAGGCATGGTACACCACGTTCCTAGAACTTTCCGTGGTGCCTCATCAAAGACTGCGTCTTACGCCCAGTCTTCTCACCCAGAGCCATGGCGAAGTTCAGCACCCAGATCCGCAACAGTTAAACCTTGCGATATGGCTCCTGAAGTCATAGAATTTGGGTATCTGAATCTGCCTCCTGATTGTATGGACATCATCAAGGAGGCAAGACGGCCTACCACTAGGGCCTGCTATGCTGCCAAATGGAAACGTTTTGTCATTTACGGCTCCAACCATGACATAAACCCGCTGAATGCATCAACACAGAACATTTCACTGTTCCGAGTGCCAGCCATAAAGGCTTTTATGGAGGGACTCAAACGAGTCATTCCACCCAGAAGACCACCTTCGCCGGTCTGGAATCTTAATATAGTTTTGACCAGACTGATGGGACCTCCTTTCGAACCTCTCCACTCTTGTGAGATACAGTTCCTAACTTGGAAGGTTGCCTTCTTAGTAGCGATCACGTCGCTGAGACGGGTTAGCGAGCTGCAAGCCCTAACCATCCAAGAACCTTTAATACAGGTTCACGCAAATAGGGTGGTGCTACGCACTAACCCTAAATTCATGCCCAAGGTAGTTTCTCAGTTCCACATTAATCAAACTATTGAACTGCCAGTTTTCTTCCCTAATCCAGACTCCGTAGCAGAAAGATCACTGCACACATTAGACGTCAAACCAGCTCTCCTGTACTATATAGACAGGGCGAAGGATTTCAGGAAGACTAAACAACTCTTTGTTGCTTTTTCACCACAGCACAAGGGCAAACCCATTTCCAAATCAGGTATAGCCAGATGGATTGTTAAGTGTATTCAGATTTGTTATCAGAAGGCTAAACGCACACTAACAGTCTCCCCAAGGGCGCATTCCACACGCAAGCTAGGAGCATCCATGGCTTTCCTGGGTAACATTCCATTAGAGGACATATGTAGAGCAGCCACATGGAATAACATACATACATTCACCAAACACTATTGTGTTGATGTACATTCCAAGCAGCAGGCTGCTGTAGATCAGGCTGTTCTAAAGTCCCTCTTTCAGGCTGCTGCAGCTGGCTCGGGCAACCGCCGCTAAGGGAGAAACTGCTATTTAGTCTATGCACAAGATATGAATTTAGCGGCCCACATGCCTCGAACGGAATATGCTACTTACCAGTATGCATCTGTTCTTGGCATGTAGGGCCGCTAACATTCATATCGCCCGCCCATCCTCCCCGGTGCCTGTCGCAGCTGTAGTAGTCAGAATTATTTGTAAGCATGGTCATCAAGTATTGTATTGGACTCCATCTCTGCCACAATGGCGAAAAACAATCTGAGGATGGAGATGATGCCCATGCGCACTGTAGTCCAGGGGAGGAGCCACCTATCTTGTGATACTTCAAAGACTCTTCCAGGACAACAAGGTGCAATCATCCGGACCCAACACAAGGCGGCAATCTATGCACAAGATATGAATGTTAGTGGCCCTACATGCCAAGAACAGGTGCATACTGGTAAGTAGCATATTCCTTGTGTGGATTAGATTCCACTGGTGGCAGCAATTTTCCTAGAGAGAGAGAGAGAGAGACAGACAGACAGGGCCTATGATAATAGAAACCTGACAAAGATTGTGCCCCCCTACAAGGAAGGGGATGACCTCCACAAGTGGATAACTGTTCTTGAGAGAGCCTGCATGGTACAGCAGGTTCCTGAAGAACAGTGGGCAGCAATCTTATGGTACTCCTTTTCTGAGAAAGGGAGAGATAAGCTCCTCACTGTCAGACATGAGGATGCTAACAACTACAAAGTCCTGAAGAGTGCTCTAATAGATGGGTTTGGCTTAACCACTGAACAATACAGGTTAAGGTTCAGAGACACCCAGAAGAGACAGACTCAGGACTGGACTGATTTTGTAGATTGTGCTACTAAGGCTCTGGAGGGTTGGCTACATGGCAGCAAAGTACATGACTTTACAGGATTATATGATTTGATTATGAGGGAGCAGATCCTAAGTAATTGTCAGTACCAGCTCTTACACCAGCACCTGGTGGACTCAGATTTGACCTCTCCCCAAGAATTGGGAAAGGGGGCAGATAAATGGGTCAGAACCAGGATTAGGCCTAAGACTCAGGGCAATGACCAGAAGAAGGAGTCTACCAAGCCTCAAGATAAGGGTGGGGATAAAAACAAAGAAAAGACTTCCCCAGGGCCCCAAAACTCCAAGGATGGGGGTGGGTCCCAAGACACTTCATCTGTTCAGAAAAAGCCATACTGCCATGTCTGTAAACAGACTGGCCATTGGAAATCAGACAGCTGTTGTCCAAAGAATGGCAATAATGAAAATATACCTCCAAAAACAACTCCAACACCTCCTGTTACTGTCAGCAGTAATCCCCCAGGAAGTGGGAGCACCCCCAGGAATCTGGGTGGGTTTACTTTTGGAGCGCAGGTGGAACCTGGCTTACCCTTGTCCCCAACCACTTCTGTCTGTGAAAATGGCATGGGGTTTGCCAACTTTACTGATTGCCCAAATACTTTGAGCAAGTACAGACAGGAGCCCCTCATCAATGGTTTGAAAGTTGATGCCTTTAGAGACACAGGGGCTAGCATCACCATGGTGGCTGACTGTATAGTCCCCTCTAAGCAACTTTTACCTGGTGCCACATACCAGGTGACAAACATTGATGGAATACAAACCAATCATCCCATGGCAGTAGTAAGTCTGAGCTGGGGAGGTGTCACTGGCCCAAAGAGAGTGGCAGTGTCAGCACACTTGCCTGTAGACTGCCTACTAGGAAATGATTTGGAAATCTCAGCCTGGTCTGAGGTTTAACAGAAAATCCATTCTAGAATGGTAAATGCCAATGGAAAGGTTAGTGGGGCTGTAATGGCTACAGCCTCAATCCAAGATGTCCTTCCTGAAAAGGTTGGTAGGGCTGTGCAAGACTCAGCCCCATCTTTAGCTAACTCCCTTCCTGAAAAGATTAGCAGAGCTGTTATGATAACAGCACATACCCAAACTGAGTCTCTTCCTGAAAAGGTTGGTGGGGCTGTGATGTCCACAGCCCAAACTCAAACAGATATGTGTGTTGTAAAGCCTGAAATGATGGATCACTCTTCCCAAACTGAGAGCATGGAGGAGGAAGAGAAATCTCCCCACACCAGACATTAGGACAGGATCAGCCTCCTCAGGGAACTGATCTTACCCCTGATGAAGGAACTGCCCCAGAGGTTGTTAGGCCTGGCCTGACAGAGCCTCTGATGGCAGTGGACCCTTCTCAGGTGGGACCCAGTCTGGAGCAGGTAACCTGCCCCTCTCTACCTTGCCTTAGTCAGCCCAGGGCTGCAGAGGACAACAAGGACAGTGAGACCCAGTGGGCCCCCTGTCAACTAAAGCACCCCCATCAGCAGATTAGGGGCACCAAAACTAGTAGCCCTAGTAAGGTGAAAACTTTAAAACCTCCTGTGGGAACCCCCTTAAAAGTAATTAGGGACCTCCCACAGATGGATTCTGTTGGGCACAGCCAATCCTGGGACCCAAAGGGCCCAAACCTGAATTGTCCCTCCAGTAAGCCAAAACAAGGGACCCAGCCTCCAGCTTTAGGTAGCCAGAGGTTGACCCTGAGAGCACAGTGCAACTCAGTTGAAGAAAGAAAGGCACACATGGAGGAAGATAATTGGAGGAAGCTGAGCCCTAAATTAGTGGAGCCTCACTTCAATACTCCATATCAAAACCAGCCTTTTACTTTGCATAAACACACCCAAGGTAGTGATTCCCTATGGTGGAGACCCTCTAATACCCCAAGTGTGAGGGACTGCTTAGTGGGCCATGAGACAGGGGGTACCCCATGCTAGTGCAGGTACTTCCTTATATGGCCACTCAGGCAATATAGGCTTACCTGGACAAGGATAGCCTTATCTCCTTTTGTTTGGGGGAGGGGGGGGGGATTGTGTAGGAAGGTGGATACCTGACTATGGTTACCCCAGATGTTTTGCCTTGTTTTAGCTGGTTTTCAACTTAGTTGGCCTGGTTCCCTGCTAATCAGGGCCCCAGGCTATCTGCTCTCTCTGTAAAATGGATTCCATGTACCCTAGGTGCATAACTAGATTGGCTTGGATCACCTTATCAGCCCCTGTACAGTCCACTATAGGTGCACAGGGCATAAGTGCATCCAAGGCCTACCAGGGGCTGCAGCTTATCTTTTGCCACCCCTGGCTGGCTATCCAAAATTGACACAACTGGCTGATCACTCAGCTGGGGCAAGGTGGTGTAATCACCCCTTGCTTAGATATAGTATGCCTATATCTAAACCTATCTGCACACATATATACCTATAAGTCACTCCTATGGCAGGCCTTAACAATCCTGGAGGCAGAGTGCTTGGTTTTATGTGAGATGGTGCTCTAGCATGAGCTGAGTCTGTCTACAGCTGTCGGGACCAAGTCTCTAAGCTGTTCCGGGATATTGCCATATCATATACTATTAAGTGCATTATAATCCATCGCGGTTATATGTTAACTTTGGTTTGGCTTTATCAAAACATGTTGTGTAAGGTGTCATACGATTTGGAATACTATCCCCTCGACAGTCCTGTCGACGGGGATAGCATTTCATCTCTCTAGAGGGAGACGACATGTTACTTTGCTAAAACGCGGTTGATTTTAAAAGGAGCCTCAGCACCACAAAATGGATGCTTCTGCCACAGACACGGGTCTGACCTCCTGCTGCTGACCGAAACTCAGCCAAGGAGGCCTGGTCAAAGGGTTTCCTGTCACAGGGAGGTGTCACACCACCCCAGACAGGAGATAGTGGATTGTAGCAGGGAGGTTTGAAAGAAACCAGACACTGCCTGGGGAGCACAAGGCTTCCCCTTGCATAATCCGGTCAAACCGGTTCTGAGGCTCACCAGCCCCAGTCCCAGCGTGACCCTGGACAAAGGGAAAGGGGTGTAACCACCCCCTTCCTGGGTCCCACCCATAGGAGGGACCTAGCAGGTAATCCAGCCCCCTAGATTGGTATAAGAATGGGAGCAGTGCCAAAGCACTCAGATTATCCTGACAAACTTATGAAATGAAACTCTGGACCCTTCGACATCCTACTCGATGTAGAAGACTGAAGAATCTCCCTTGTGGTCAAGGAGTGACCACCCTGTGCAAACAGGCACCATCCAAAATCTCGACGTTTGCTTTGTTGCAGTTCCCGCCGGAACTCGAGCGACAGAGTTCGACAAGACCAAGCGAGCCTGCCTTCTAACAGCCCGATCCACAGTTCCTGCAGAGCTGAGACCCGTGGAGGCAACCGGAAGCGTGGGGCCCGCCATCTTGGAAAGACCACGAGACGCTGACCCTGCAGCCCACGAGTGACCCTCGAAGCTGTACATCGGGGTTTGAGAAGCCCCAGCCCTGAGCCTCTTTTGCACCAAATCTCACCCCTCTACACTCACCGAGTGCTGCGTGGGGCCCTTCTGCTTCTTTTGGCTCAACGCGTTGGCCCGGTCACTTGCCCGTTGGCTTGTAACCCCTGTGCCGACGAACCTTGAAATCTAACTTGCGATTCTGGTTGCTCCAGTCTTGCACCCGCTCCTCTGAAAAGGAGCACCCGCTCTGACCCTCCTGGTCCGAGTGCAACACCATCTTCGAATCCTGCGTGGGTTGCCCTTGCCAAGGGTTGTTTGCTCCAATCCGGAAGCCGACAGCGAGAGCCTGCGTGGGACAGCTCGTGATCCACTCCTGGACATCCTCGGTGCCCCAGAGTCCACGTGGCAGTGGAGAGAAGCGACCCGTCAGCGACCTGAAAGCTCCCGACATTGCCTGGTTCCTTCTGGTTCCACCCTGGTCACTGCTAAGTGACCCATGACTCTGTCCCTTCTGCTTTCAGATCATCTTTAACTTCGATCCACCCTTGGATCACACCGGACACTTCTCGTCTGGACGCCTGCAGCATCTTCAGCTTCAAGCACCAGCAACCTGCGTGACAAAACCCGACACTACTTCGCACCTGTGCACCCGCTTCCTGTGGGTGAGGTAACTCAGCAACGCCGGTTTTCCTACACTGGTACACACCTCTAGTGTATGTGTCTTAAGTTTCGTCCTTCTAGGTTGAGCGGAAGTATTCTTAAACAGTAACTTTATAACTTTTACGCACCATTGACTTTGCATTGGAGCATGCCTGTGCTTTAAGCGCTGCACCCGAATCCTGCAGGCTTTTCCCGACTTCAGCATTGCTAGTCCCGACTGCTCCCAGCGGTTCCCTAGGCCTAACCACTGTTCGATTGGTATCTCTTATACCACTTTCTTAATATATGGTCTGAGTGGCCACCCGCCCTCATCCATAATTGTGCAACTTTGAATGTTTAACTGTGCTATTGTTTAAACGCTTGTGCCTCTAGACTCATAAAGAGTATAGAGGATTATTCTAGTAATAAATACATATATTTTTATAATATATAACTTGTGGGGTGTCCTTTCATTTGATATTACAGGATTGTGATTGGTAAAACAGCTCGCTTAACACGATCTCTAGAGTTAAGCCTTTAAGGCTACTTAGTCCATGCTACCCTTAGGATAGCTTGTCTATAAGGTTGACTTACAACCAGACACCATAAGGGATTGTTTGGACTGATACAAGGTGGTTCCAGAATTGGAAACATCATATATCAGGCCAACTTCTCACAAACAAAAAAACTGAAGCAAAGTAATTAAAACAGAAAGTATGGAATACCCCACCCGCCACTTTCCTTTGGAAGAATCATCTTCTTATGTGCTCTACGCTGGCGCTTATACGCCCATATGAACCTGCCTGACATCCTTTCTAATTTCTTGAAACAGCTAAAAGGAAATTCGAGAGGGATTGTTCTGAACATATATAGAAAATTCGGGAGTATAAGCATTTTTAAGACGTTATTTCGACCGTATAAAGATAGGTGAAGGTGGTCAATACGTTCCAATGAAGAATTAGCTTTTTTTAAAACTGTATTAAAATTAAGTTCTGGAATTGCAGACACTGGAGTTGTATTTATAATACCCAAGTATGTAGCTACTGACACAGTATTCAGGTGTATGAGGGGGTGCTGACCAGTATATAGAATTTGAGTTTTAGCCAAATTTAATTTATAGCCCGAAAAGGCACCGAATTGAGTCGCAAGCTGTTCTATCTTTGGTAGTGCCTTTGCAATATCAGTAGTAGTCACCACAATGTCATCTGCATAAGCGAGAGCTCTATAGTTGGTATTTGCAACATGCACAGGGACTATATCTTCCGCTTGGTTCAGTTTATTTTAGAAAATGTCGATATACAGGGCAAACAAAAGTGGTGATGACGGACAGCCCTGGCGTGTACCGCGATAGGTAGAAAACGGAGCAGATTTTTTTGCTCCAATTTTAATACAGGAAGTTGGTGAATCATGCAATGCTTTTAATGCGGTGATCATCCGAGGACCAAAGCCTTTCAATGAAAGGAGATCCCAGAGGTACGGCCAAGCCACCCTGTCGAATGCCTTCTCGGCATCCAACAGGGTGATCCCAAGTGCCGTATTAGTCCCCTGGGCCCAGTACATTAGAGCATTCACCCGCCGAACATGGTCCGCGGTATCGCGATTAGGGATGAAACCGTGTTGCCAGTGTGTGACCACGGTAGATATTATACCGGAAAGACGAGAAGCTAAAATTTTAGAAAAGATCTTGCTGTCAGCATTAATTAGAGAAATCGGCCTGTAAGAGGCAGGATTGAGAGTGGGTTTATCCTTTTTAAGAAAGGCCATTATTATCGATTGTCTCCACGAAGTTGGAGACATCCCTTTCTGAGCTTCCAAAAACGTAGGCAGCAGATTTTGTTTTAGAGCCTGACGAAAAACTCTGTAAAACTCCAACGGTATGCCGTCCGGACCCATAGCTTTGCCAACAGCAAGAGAAAGTATGGCCAACTCTATTTCCTCCCATGTGATATCAGCCTCCAATAATGCCGCTTGAGCGGAAGTTAATCTACTAATAATATCAGGAGAAATGAAATCTAAAATGGATTCATCAGAATACAACAATATATCCTCATCATACAGTTTAGTATAAAAGTGACGAAAAACCTCCAGGATTTAGTCAGGCTGATGATAAATTTGACCCATCTCATCCTGGATACTATTGATAGAATTAAGTACCTCTTTTTGCCTGATTTCTTTGGACAAGATCCGGCCAGAATTTTCCCCCACTTCGTATATTTGTGAGCGCAAAATTGCCACGTGTTCTGCAAGCTTAGCCGCAAAGATCTCGTACAACTTAGATTGATGTATATCAAGGGTAGCTTTAATATGTTAAGTATCTTGAGAGGAGTTAATGGCAGTAACTAATTTAGCTTCCCAGTCCAGCACTGCCTTATAATAGAGGGATAATGTATTTCGGGCCTTTCTTTGCTTATTTATAGAGAAAGACAACGTCTCTCCACGCACTCCGGCTTTAAAAGAGTCCCAAACATTTTGAATAGAGGCAGACCCTCGATTTAAAATAAAAAAATTCCCCAATCCATTTATTCATATGTTCTATATATAATGGGACCGCAAAGAGTTTCCGTTCAAATGACCATGATATCTGACCCAAATTCGAACCTGAGTCTGTTTTAATCTCTATCGGAATTGGATTGTGGTCTGAGATTATTCGAGGGAATATCTCGTAGCCAATATTACTTTAAAGACCAGCGGTTACAAAAAAATATCCCAGACGGACGAATTTTTGATGCGGTGCAGAAAAAAAATGTAAATAGAAGAGTTCTTAGCGAATCCAACATCGCATAGCCCAAATTCTTCTACTATACCTCTTAATGCTTTATAAGTCTTTTTTTAAGCCCTTGATAAGTGAGGTCAGAGCGGATGTCGAAAGCTCCTTCAAGATGAATGTTAAAATCTCCACACATTATTAAGGGGGAAGGCCAACCAGCTAATTCTAAGCTTAGAAAGTTTAAAATGTCAGGGTCGTCCATATTTGAAGCATAGATCGTGCAGATAGTCCAAAGTTTACCCTCTATAATTTCTAATATGATCCATCTACCATAGGAGTCCACTTTACTACGTTTGAGACATCCCAGGCCACTTTTCATTAGAATGGCGACTCCTTTTGTAGTAGTACCTTGACGCGTGCAGCTCAATACTTGCATACCCAAATCGTTTAGCCATTGCCTATCATTCCACGACAGATGCGTTTCTTGAAGGCATAGGAGATCTAGCCTCATAGTCTGTATTATTTGTGAACAAATCCCCCTTTTTTTCTTGTTATTCAAGCCACAGATGTTCCAGGAGCAAATCCTCAATTTACCCATAAAGACATTTTAATAAAGAAACCAAATAGTCGGTAAGAACAACAACATTTATTTACGTAAACCTCTGCAAATCCTGTCCCAAGAAATGTACTACAACACCATTTGGCGCCAATGTCTCTCTTAAACAAAAAAAATCTGTCCTTGCTTGCCCCACCCTTGTGCCACCCCATCCACACTCTGGTGCCCCCCCCCCAGCACCCCCACCCAGGACCCTTCCCAAATGAGGCAAAGGGACTGGATAGTCCCTAGAATTGATGGTCTGAGAAGCATAGTGCACCTCGCAATTCGCTTCCCCTCGATTTAACTAACCATCCCGCATACAAAATATCATCGGTATTTACTTTAGATGACCCACAAAAGAAAAAGATAGCTAGCTCAGAGTACAGAGAAACCCTCTGAGAAAAATAGTGAGATAGATAAGTATTGACCATACATCAATAAAAGTTGCATGGACCAAAAAATATGATTAGAAGGATGCTAATAAGTCCTTTGCTGCAATCTCGGAGGTTAGAAAATATGTCCTTTCTTTAAAAATAATTTTCAACTTTGAAGGATTAAGAAGGAAAGCTTGGGCCCCTTTCGCTTGGAAGGCAGGGATGAGTTGAGGAAATTGCCAACGCTGTTGGACTGTAGCATTGCAGTAGTCCGGACGGACGAAGAATTCCAAACCTTTCTCCTTGCGCTTCCGATCTGGCCTAGCCAAGTCATAAAGAGCCTCACGAGCAAGGAAATTATTTAAGCAAATCAATATGGCTCTGGGTTATGTAATAGAGGCCGTTCTGCTATTTTTTTGTTGAAAAGGGAATCTATGAGCTCGTTGGAGCTCCGAGTCCCACTGCCACTGGGATAATTCCGGAAAGGCCACCTTGAAGAGCTCAGCAACAAATTGCCTGACATTTCCCCCCTCACTCCCCTCAGGAATACCCAAAATTCGTAGGTTGTTCCGCCTTGATCTTTTCTCCAAATCAACCAGTTTCCAGTTGACATCTTCCCTTAGTGTTTCCAGAGAGGAGATTTGAGACTTCTGTTGAGTCATAACATCTTCGATCGCCGATATCCTTCCTTCTGCCTCCATGACTCTGGCTGACATCTCATTGCAAGTCTTAACCACTCGCCTCAGGTTATTTTGAAGCCTACGTACTGCTCCTTGCGTACCTAAGTTCTCAGACTTTGTTTCTACCCGATGCTGGAGCATAACCTGATAGTGTACCTAGTGTAATCTCAGGAGTCTGAGACATGTCTCCTATGGAAGTCTCAGAACCAGTGGTTAGCACAGGCGAAGCTTGAGAGCCACCGGCGGCTGATATATCACCGGATCTACCCGACTCCAGCTGGACCTTGCGTACAGTATTTTCTTCACCCCCCATTCCCATCTGGAAGTGGGGGATATTCCAGTGTCGCCATCCTCTCCAACGACTGAATTCTGAGCATCCAGTGCGTCCTGTACCGAACTGGTTAAACTAGTGACACTGAGATCATCTCTCCAGTCCCCGTCTAAACTCTCTGATTCCAACGCGTTGGATAAGTCCGATATAGAATAGAAATTACCAGCTGAGTCAATAGACTCTGTCCCCGGAGAGTTCAGGTATTAGCAAAGTGTTGGTAGCCACAAGAAGCTCTGCTGGATTTTCAAGCGTGTTTACCAACCCCCCAACTGGGAAGATGGAGTGATGAACTGGTTCTATCAAAACAGACCCGGAAAGCGTCTTATCCTTGGACGTTATGGCATTTTCATTATCCCCCAAATCAACATTGGAACCTTCATTCTGCGGGAGATTTAAATTAAGAACAGTAATTTGTCCATCATTCACTGTGGTTAAGTTCTTATTCTTGTTAAACATACCAGGAATTTTAGGGATTGCTCTGCTCCTACAACTCCCAGAATCCACTGTGGTTGGTTGTCTGCTAGAGGACGACTGGTCGTCTGGATTCACTACCATTCGGTTAGCCCCTGTTCTTGCATTTCTGGGAGTGGTATTCACAACAGCGCCTTAAATTCCAACTGTAGCGCAATTGCCATCCGAGACCGCCGTAGTGGCTCTGGTTTTTGGTTTTGTCCCCTTGGAAACCGTGCCAGTACCAGGATTAGGATTCTTGGGGGCCATCTCGCCCTTATCGTCGTTGCTGCGTCTCAAACTCCTCTCCAGGCTAAACTAGCAGCGTTGGAGCCGCTGGTCCAGCCCAGCCACACACGCTGACTCGCGGCAACGGCCGGGAGACGCCAAGCCGCATGGTGAGTCCGCTGGAAGCTGCAGCAAAGATCCTGACGCATCCCCCGGGTAAGTTGCCGATCAAGAACAGCAATCCACAAATCAAGGAGCAAGTGTCACGCTGATGGGCAAATCTTGATAAAACATACGATGGGAAGCGAAAAAGCTGCGAGTGCTGCTTAGCTGCTCACCCGGACTCTGTTCGCGTCCGCCATCTTGCCTCCCTCTCCCAGGTGGGTATGATGGATACTTCTAACTGCAGATTTCACACCTTTTGAATATTCCCAGTTTCAGGACTGAATCTGGAAAACCGAAAAGAAGTGCTCCTGCCAACAGATGGGTGTTGCCGTTTGACTCTGTCACTTCAAGAGAAGTAAGAGGTTGACAATCTAAACCACATATGCACACTGATTTCAATTTATTTCTGGTCCTTTACACATGGATCTAGAGCTCCCACTCCTTATCTTTTCACTCTGTGAAGTGAGTTTCCTCGGTTTTATTTCCAGTGTGCAGGGGAACATCTCACCCTAAGACTAGAATGTTTAAGCCTTGTAGGAACTGTCTCAAACTAATGTCTTTGACCGATCCCCACAAGGTGTCTTTCTGGTGTTTGGATTCCGATAGAGACTTCTAGCCGCAGATTCCTTACCCCAGGTGTCTAACTGGATCCGGAAGGTTTTCAAGCAATACCCCTGCATGCAGGTAGGTGGTATTGTTCTGTTTGGAGGTGTCCACACCAGAAGT
Organism: Lissotriton vulgaris; assembly: GCF_964263255.1. Lineage (NCBI taxonomy): Eukaryota > Metazoa > Chordata > Amphibia > Caudata > Salamandridae > Lissotriton > Lissotriton vulgaris. The sequence continues at coordinate 21,065 of NW_028247644.1, forward strand.
GACATGTGCAGTACCTGTATAGGTGCAACCTTGGCGCGCTGATGTCGGTTCTTTCCTATCCGCACTAAATAGCACTGATCCGAATTGAGGTACTCCTCAGTCATTTTTTTTTTTTTGTGAACCTTTATTTGTAGCACATGTGATTACAGGTATGGGCCTACAACCATCACGGCCGGCCGCTAGATAAAACCAAAACATTGCAAGCAATATGCATAGTTGTGACAGTTCGGAACCCAGGATAATAAAATGACAGTACATAGTTTGTGAGCGGACACAACAGCTTGAATCAGGATTTAAAAGGTTCATTTTCAAATAAAGAACTAAGGAGAAGTGCTGCACAGTCGCAACCAGTCCCGTGATAGTGTGCGAATCAGGATGTCAGGAACAGTAGCAATACGGGGGGCATCAGGGGGTAAAATATACATAACAGGAGAAATGGAAGCACAACCCCATCGTATAACAAGTCTAAACCCCGCCCCTCAACTCCAAACACACCGCAAGGAACATGGGCGACGGCGACACTAGAAAAGAAGAAAGACTAAAGGGCCATAGAAACAAATACTAATCTAACACCCATCCCGCAACCACCCACCCTGCACACCCGCAGAAGGCCATGGCCTACCCCCCAGCCCCGTGCCTGTCGCCCTAATAGAACCCGAAATATAGAAAGATAGGGAAAAGGAAGAAAAGAAGAGAAAATAAGCGGAGGAGGGCCCTCATCGTGCCGCCCGGCCCCGCCCTTCACCCCTACACTTCGGAAATCCCAAAATGGAAACAATACCATAAGGAAGAATAACAAATCCCGAGCACAAGAACAATGAAAGATCGATCGAAGATACCCACTGCACCGTCTGTCAGCAATAAAGCAGATAGATTGTAAGCCACCTCATCCCTGATCCTGTCTGACAGTAGTACCGCCCGAAGTCCTCTCGTTAATCATTGTAAAGCACAGTCCTGAGGGTCCAAACAGTATGGATGAGCCCGGACGGGGCGAAGCCATAAAAGAGCACAGTAATCCAAATCTATCCAAATATAGATAGCAAAGATCAGGCAACAACAACGCCGGTCCCATGAACCTCCCAAAGCTGGCAAATAATAACATCATCCAGGAGAGGAGAGTCAAATAGTCTGGCCACCGCCGCGACACAACCAGGCCAGTCCAAGGAGGAAAACAGCGCTCCACCCCCAGCCGCCAGCCGGACACGTGTCCCAAGGATACATCCATACGAGCAATCAAGACAGTCCGCACGGGAGCCCGGTCTTCAAGTGACCCAAGGTGCCCCCAAGGGTCTGAAACCTCCTCCATGGACACAGCAGTAAGTCCATCGGCCGACCCCTGGAATAGGACCGTGGCCGCCATGGATGGCGAAACAGCAATGCCGTCTATCCTTGCACCCAGGTCTCGGACATGGCAATCAATGGTCTCGTGCAAAACTGTTAGGGCAGCCAACACGTCCCAGGGTGTGAACTCCGTCGTGCGTTGCGGGCATCCTGGCCCCATCCTTGCAACAGCCGCCCAACCTGGACGTGAACCGTAGAGAGGGGCACCAGCCGCCATCTTAATCCAGTCGGCCCCGTCCCTCTTCACCATATTCAGGGACCAGGCCTTACTGTGAGGGCACCGCGGGATGCGTCCTCAGGGCAAACGAACTGTGGGGCAGGGTCCAGAAAGGAGAGCCACCAAAAGGCTAAAGTCCCGCAGGGCCCCGGGAGTCGCCCGCCTATGTCGGGGGCAATCCTTGGCTATGCCCGGGCAACAAAATTTGGGGTGGGGGCAGGAGTCAAGCGCCCCCTCCGATCCTGCGCCACCACACTGCCCCTCAAGGGTCCCGACAAGCGGATCGGGTCTTCACCGCTGGCAGCGGTCCTTCATATCATCGGCCCCCACCGGCAGGCTCCCCGCCGCAATCAACGGCCGTTGGTGCTGCAGCTGCGACCGGAGGCCCCGCCTAATCAACGACCCGGTCTCACCATCGCGTGGGCCGCAGAGCAGTCGGGGATAATTCCCAGGATCAGCGGCACGCAGGAGCTCCGGAAGCAAACAGTAGGTGCTCGTTTTCTTTCATTTATCAAAGTATGCCTCCGTGGGTCAGGATATTCGGCAGGATAGACGTGTGGGGCGAAAGGGCTCGCGGAGCCGAACGACTATGCGGCCATTTCGAATGCCTGCTTGGCTCCTCCCCCCCTCAGTCATTTGTTGATTGACCTTTTTTGACTTCTGTCAACCTTTTTCTAAGATTTTTCTCTTGGTGCAAGGATGTCTCCTAAGAAACTGGGTGGTTTCAAATCATGTGGGCCCGGTCACAGGCAGGTTTTGGTGACAGACCCCCACTTGGTGTGTTTGTGGTGCCTGGAGCCAGAACACAACTCTAAGGCATGTGAAGAAAGAGGAGATGCTCTACCGTCTGGATCCAAAAAGAGTTGTGCAATATTGATCAAACGAGTTCCAGATGGACGATCAACTCTTTGTAGGCTATGTTGGAGCTAAGAAAGGGAAGGCAGTGCAGAAATGGCCCATCTCATGATGGATTGTACTTTGCATAAAGATATGCTATCCATTGGCTAAAAAGCAATCACCTGAGGGTTTGCGGGCCCATTCTACCAGTGCCAAAGCTGGACCACTGTGTTAGCTGACAAAGTTCCTGTCCTGTTCATCGGTGAGGCAGCTTATAGGCATCTCTGCACACGTTTACTAAAACAACTACTTTGATGGTCAGGTCTGTCGTGATGGGCATTTTGCCCATTTTTTCCTGCAGGACTTTTTGATCTGAAATCTGTAACTTTGACCCACCTCCGTGGAGGTATTGCTTGGGTATCTAGTCAAAGGTAAGGAATCTGCAGCTAGAATTCTCTATCAGATGAGTAAGTTACTTACTTTCTGTAACACCTTTTCTGGTAGAGACTATCTAGCTGCAGATTCCTTAATGATCCTTCCCGCTCTGCGTACAGATCAGTGTAAGGGTCACCCTTCTAAGGGCCTTGGACATGCATACCAGTCTGTCCATGTTCCTTGTGGCGTGGAAAGTCGCGAAAAGGAACTGACTTCAGCATGCTGGGGTGGCACCTATATAAGCTCTGTGGATGCCACTTCCTGAGTGGAAGAAGCAGGCAATGCGAAGTTGAACAATGCCTCATATTGTCCCGCAAGGAATCTGATAGTCTCTACTAGTTGGCACATGTTGCAGAGCTTACAGACTTGTTCTTTAAATCACCTGTTGTGATGAGTGTATAAAAAGATGTGCAACATTTATTTCTGCCACAGACCTTTGCGATGTGTGAGAAAGTGCCATCTTTCTTGCCTTGGTATGCCCCCACTTTTTTCTGAACTGCTGAGTGTGCCCTGGGTCCCTGCCAATCAGGTACCCAGGGCCTGTGTACCTTCCCTAAAAGCTATGCAGAAACAAAATACCCAATTGGCATCTCTGGACACCTGTCAGCCCCTAGTAAATGGTACCCAGGGCATGGTGACCAGAGAAGACCTCTGAGGGCTGCAGCACTTCCACCCTCAGGGGTCCTGTACCCTGGCACCCACACACTGCCTTTGCAGGCTGAGTGCCTAAGTACAGAACTAAACCAAGAGTCGACATGGCACACATCCCTGTGCGCCATGCCCACAGAACCCACTGCCCTAGCATACTTCAGTCTCCCCTCTAGCTGGGTGCCCTATGCCAGAGGTGAGGGCACAGGTGCATGAGCCCTGTGCCCCTACAGTACCCAGGGCCATTCCTGGGCACTGTAAGTGCAGTGATGCCATTAAGAGTATATGGTGCTGGGAGGTTGTCATTACGAACTCCACAGCACCATAATGGCTACACTGAAGGCTGACAAGTTTGGTATCAAACTTCTCATCACATTAAACCCGCACTGATGCCAGTGTGGGATTTAATGTGACATGCACGGGAGTGCATCTTAGAGATGCCTCCAAAACCCGAACCTACAATCCACGTCTGGACTGAGTGTCTGCAGAGGCTGCCACACAGCAGCCATGTTGCTGGACACCTGGGTGGAGAGCCCCCCGCTCTCCTGGGTCTGCAACAAAGCACATCCTGGGCGAGGTGCTATGTCTCCTCCCCCAGGATGGACTGGGGGAAGCTTCAAAGGCATACCGCCTCTGAGAGCTTCTCCAGAACATTTTCTGTACCCAGCAACTAGCCCCCCACCAGTCCTACCCCCATTCTGGTGGGAAAAACTATGTCAGGAAGGGGGGGTGTGCCAACCTATGCCAACTCCACCCCTCAGGTGAAGGAAGCAAGGTGAAGCACGACCCCGGGCTCCGGCCATCTTGTAGATGGGGAGTCCTGCCCAATCCCAGCTAGGCTCCTGCCCCCCTCCCACAGGAGAAGAGCAGGCTAGGGGGTGTACTCACCCCAGGACAGGGACCCATTGGTCCCTGCCTTTGCCCTACCTGTAACGACCCTAAAATTAGTATTTAGGGGCTACCTGAACCTTCCTTCCTCAGATCCTGATACCAAAAAGAAGAAAAAGATAAAGAAGAAGACCCGCCGCGCAGCTGCTAACAACTGACTTGGCCCTAGCCCTACCGGCCTGTTGATCCTGGAACCTGCTCCTGCCTAAACCCGGCGACCTCTGTGGACAGCAACTTTGGGACACCCAGAGGACCTGCCTGCCTCTACTCCAGAGGTCTTCAAACTTTTGTAGGTTGAGCCCCCCCATCTGAATTTATTTAGATGTCGGGCCCCCCCCACCACTTGACAAAAAATTCTGGAACCTGGTATTCTACATAATCGACCTTCATCTGCATTTCCCAGTCCATATCTCGCTAATAATGTTAAACACAGTAAGAGTGTTTAGAAAACTGCAGGCTTGCGAGTTGGTGCGGTGAAATGACAGAGGCTTACTACACAGTCCAAAACTATATTTTTCAAGATAAAATGTGTGCAAATTGTAACGGGTTCTCCACTTAATTCTTGCAAAGCCTCCTCAAAGAAACTTCTGTGGTCAATAAAATAAGTACCATTCAAAGGACTATGCTCTCCACTGAGAAGCACTGTAGAGTTACATTTATGTCACCGCATTTATTCAGGCCGTACTTGCATGTTTCCAAAGCCTCGTGCATGTGTTTGGCATCACAGGAACCTCAGGAACAAAGCCTCGTGCTTATGTTTAGTTTTTCATGCCGTACTTGCATGTTTTCAAAGCCTCGTTCTTGTGTTTGGCATCGCAGCATCCATCCTTCCACCCACCCACCCACCCACCCACCCACCCACCCACCCACCCATCCATCCATCCATCCATCCATCCATCCACCCACCCACCCACCCACCCACCCATCCATCCATCCATCCATCCATCCATCCATCATGCACCCACCCATCCATCCATCCATCCATCCATCCATCCATCATGCACCCACCCATCCACCCACCCATCCATCCATCATTCATCCATCCATCCATCCATCCATCTGCATCCATCCATCCCCCCATACATCCACCACCCACACATCATGCATCCATGCACCCATCCTTCCACCCATCCATCATCCATCCATGCTTCATCATGCACCCATCCATCCATCATGCATCCATCCATCATTCATCCATCCACCCATCATGCATCCATCCATCCATCCCCCATACATCCACATGCACCCATCCATCATCCATCCATCCATGCATCCATCATGCACCCATCCATCCATCATGCATCCATCCATCCCCCATACATCCACATGCACCCATCCATCCATCATGCATCCATCCATCATTCACCCATCCACCCATCATGCACCCATCCATCCCCCCATACATCCACCACCCACACATCATGCATCCATGCACCCATACATCCACCCATCCACCCATCCATCAATGCATCCATCATGCACCCACCAATCCATCCATCCATCCACCCATCATGCATTCATCCATCATGTATCCATCCATATATTCCATCATTCATCCATCCATCCCCCCATACACCATCCACCCATCCATCATCCATGCATCCATCATGCACCCATCCATCCATCATGCATCCATCCATCCATCATGCATCCATCCATCCATCCATCATTCATCCATCCACCCATCATGCATTCATTCATCATGCATCCATCCATCCATCTATTCCATCATTCATCCATCCATCCATCCCGCATACACCATTCACCCATCTATCATCCATCCATGCATCCATCATTCACCCATCCATCCATCCATCAGGCATCCATCCACCCACCCACCCACCCATCCATCCCATCACCCATACATCCACCACCAACCTCTTGACACACAATAATGTAATGCAGAATTATACTTATTTCATGCATAATTATAGTTATTTCACAAAGCCTCGTGCTTGTGTTTTGTTTTTCATGCCGTACTTGCATGTTTCCAAAGCCTCTACCAGAGCAGGAACCTCTTGTGCATTAAAATAATTGACACTGCAGGAACCTAGCCTCGTGCTTGTGTTTGGCATTTGACACCGCCGTTGTCGCATGCATAGTAAATGCATGTGATTCAAACTATACTGCGATGTCAAAGTCGTGGTGTGATGGCACCGCGATCTTTTGACATCGATGTAATGGGTGTTTCCGTCTTTTAAAGACCTTTTGACATGTTAATGAGGTGTTGATAGTCTTCACCCCTTCCTGGGGCCCCTGCAGCTCCACTCTTCCTCGCCGTGTGGAAAACAATTAAAGGTGAAATTTTATGGTGCTGGTGGAGTGCGCGCTCCCCCCTGAGATGGCGTCGCGCCCCCCCAGGGGGGCGCGCCCCACAGTTTGAATAACTCTGCTCTACTCTCTCGAAGATTGGGACTCCCTACAGCAGAGGCTCTGCTGCAACCACCCACCGGGTGCCAGCCAGGAAGCTCCGGACCAGCCCACTCTGCACCAGCCGAGCCTGGGCCGGGCCAACCCGAACCAAGACCACGAGGACGTCCCCCCGGCAACTGGGACCCTAAGTCCAGTTCCCAAAGACCCTTTTCGAAGAACCAGCCGACGCCTGCAGACTCAGAACCAGGGGCCACCCCAACCGTGACCATCCGAGGGTAAGCTTTTCCGAAACCCAAAGACACACCTGCACCCGGCGCCCTCCAGCCCCCTGTGCCTCCCTTTGGGGTACCTACCTGTGCTCCAAGATCCCAACTTGCCTCTCGAAGTGCTGGTCGTTCCCTGGAGAGTCTCAGTCCCCGAGCCTGCAGCCTTTTTCCCTTTTACAAAATCCTCATTGGATAACATTGAGCGCCCGACGGCTCAAAAGCACCCTGCACCCAGCCACCCGAGTGCCGCTGGCTGTGGCCTCTCTGTCCTAACCTACTCCCCCCCCCCCTTGCCCTGAGCAAGTGACCAGGAGCCCACCTCCCAGAACCGCGTGGCCTGCTAGCCAGCAGCCACCATCCGACGGCCCCCTTTCCATCATTGGGCCTACCTACCTCTGCACCCGGCCGCCCCTGTGCCGCTGAGGGTGAACCAACTGTACTTACCTGACCCTGAGGGACCCCTGAGTCTATGCCCAGAACCTTGACTACATCAACCAAGCACTCACCTGGAAACCGGTAATTCACTTACCTGCCATTGGATAACATTGACCCAGTTTTGACTCTAAAATTTTCTAAGTGTGAAGTTTTGAAAATCGAAAATATTCCTATAAAATCAGCCTAAGTCCGTAATCGAAAGTACTCACCTGTGATCAGGGGAGAAGCCAGTACTGTACCTTTCAGCCCAGTAGTGAACCGCAAAAGTAATCCCTAGCGGGTTTATAAGTAACCTGTATTTTCTCCATAGGAACCCATTGTCTGCTTTTCTATGAAATTTGTTCTGTCTACTTTTGAAAACTGCAAATATTCTTTAAAAATCGTACGAAATACTGAAACGCAATTACCTACCTGTGTTTAGTTAAGCACCCAGCGCTGGCCCTAGGAGACTAGTGCTGGGTTACAAAAGTAACGCAAATGTACTTTACCTGCAACCTGAAATTCCTCCCATTGAATAACCTTGTCAGATTTACCTTGAAACGTTTCTAAGTGTGAACTTTTAAAACAGTTTTATATTCATGAAAATTCGTCACAGTAACTAAAACGCTTTTGCTAATCTGGTTTCAGTTTAGACCCCAGGACTGAATCTTTGATCTAGTCCTGGAACTACCAAAGTAATCAACTGTATTTACCTATGAAAACCCATTGAGTTCAATGCTAGAGTGTGATACAGAACTGTGTTGCTTACTCCCTTTACTGTAACTATTGTGTACACAAACTTTATTGCTTCCTTGCAAAGTATTTATATGAGAGTACTCCTATCGAGAAAAGTATATTTTTTATAACTGTTGGTTCTAAAAATAAAACAACTATATCTGTGGATATAAAAACAATTGGCCTGGAGTTCAGTCCATGAGTGTGTGAAACCCTTTGCTGACTGAGTGTGTACAATAAATGCTTACACTGTCCTCTGGTACTGCCTTACTGCTCGACCAAGCTACCACTTTGGAGATTAAGGTCAGTTCTGACTTTAACCTCTGTTATACCTCTGGGGTTGGTGGACTCTATACACACTGTACTACTTTCTAGTCCAGTATATATATATAGAGCCACTTTCTCACACGATGCCACAGTTGGATTTGAATTTAGTTCTCAATTTTTGGACTTGCACCCCGTTTCAAGCCACTGCACTCTTGTCCCTCGAGACTTTTGAAACTAAAAACTGTCTTTATCATCAGCTGTGTGTGAGTGAACTGCAAGCTTTCTGAAATCCATCATGTACGACCTACATTCCTGATGACCCAGAGAGATTAAGTGAATTGCATGAAATCTCAGGATGATGTGCGGCACTGCGGAGATTCGAACAGAGATCCCAGCTCTCGAGTCAGCTGCTCTGGCTGCTTCGCCACATCGTCTCCACTCCCGGGTTATCTGTCAGGGAGCTCTTTTCTTTTCCCGGACAATGATCGATGAAAAGAGCTCTTTATTCATTACATATGCTAAGCCGATACATTACCAATGCTTGTTGAGTTGTATTGTGTGCCTCACTTTATCCCTGTATAGAATAGAGACTTTATTTGGACTTTGAGGGCTCTGAGATTTTATATAGTGCATGCACTATAGAATATTGGGTGAATCAGTTCTTTGTGGGTTTATCCAGGGCTAAGAAGGCAAGGCCGTGTCAAAGCAGACTCTCTCCTGGTGAATTGTTCACTGTATAATCTGCTGTGCACTGATGAAGGAGCCTCAAGAGAGCTTAAAGACTCCTTGCACCAAAACCAAGGCTACTATCCATGCATTAGCATACTGAGTACCTGTGCTAGATATATGCCAGGTGGCTACATAGGTCTCTTTTCATACATTCATGATGCACTACTGCCTCAGTTGGGTCTGTTGAGCAGCATTTTGCCTGCTCGGTCCTGCAGGACTTTTGGTGTGAGTATAGTCTGTATTCGTAGGTTGAGGAATCTGCAGTTAGAAATATACATCCGAAGAACAAGTTGCTTACCTTCAGTAACAATCGTTTTGGTGGATACACCTATTCACAGATTCTTCATCGACCCTCGTACCTCCCTGTTCTATGAACTGGACAGTGTTCCATCTGAAAAGTTCCTAGTTCAGAGACATGCACACTGGTCATTCCAATCTGCTAACTGGCTCTGCACCTGAGGGCACAGGCAGCCCAAGAAAGCAACTTGACGCTTGTACACACAGCTGGTGCTTATGTGGCTCCAATCATCAGTTCCGGAGCTTAGGGTAGCCTGCATGAGGCTGCGCTACACTAACTACCCACTGCGCAGGAGTACTGTGGATCCAGGCTGACACCTGGGAAGTATTCACAAGGTGAGGGATCTGTGGTTAGAGTACTCGCCAGAAAAATTGTAATCGAAGTTAAGTACATTTTGTTCTCGCAGTCTGGTTGTTCTTGAAGGAAAATGTGTAGGCTTTTTTACACGGTGGTTTGTGGTAGACTATAGAAGAGACTTCACTCTGGGCTAAAATGTTTTGCTTATGACGGCCTGGCCCTCATCACCACTAATATTAACCTCCTCCTGAAATCATATGCTCATGTCTGGTGGGAAGTGTTGAAACTGAATGATCAATGTGCCAGACCACATGAAAGAACAGTTTTCATACTCCGTCAATAACTGCTTGAATGCGTCTAAACCGATCTTGAATTCCTGCCTGGACACCGTGGCTTAGTCTCTGGACACGGCTGTCACGCTGTGCTGGTACACTTTCCAGATGTGGACAGCTGACTATTGAAAGCAGAGTCGCAAGCACTGGCTTGGGAACACCTTCAGCAGACAATGACACACTGCTACAACTTGTGCTTAACAATCAGCACTCGAAAGTCCCACATCTCTTCCACACAGACTAGCCGTCTTAGGGGCAGTAGTGGACACAGCCCCTCAAAGGCCTCTCCTCAGATCGCACTAATTTGGGAAATGAGTCCGGTTTCGCATTCAGTTTTTGCAGATCTTGCATGTGCTTGGCCTTGTGCATATGGTTAGTGTCATACACCAGATGGCGAATGATGGCTCCAAGTGGTTCCTATGGACTGTGGCTCCAGCGTCACAGAAGCATCTTAGTTTGGGTGGAATTTGTCATTACACCTGGGTATGCACTGGTGGGTGCACTCCATTAACCTTCTAATGGGTAGTTTATTCAACCCCTGAAAGCACAGGTTACCGTGGTCAGAATCCTTGCTGGGCTGAGGTGCCCTGCTCGGCTACATGACAGTGCAAGGTTTTATGTGTCAATGCACTGCCTGCACATGTGCTCGAGCTGCAGGAGGCTCATTATGCTATCCAGTCATTTCTCCTTCCATTTTGGACATTCAGATTGTCTATACCACTGTGTTCAATTATATCAATAGACCTGCCTGTGGGGTTGCAGGCACTGTTGGGAGGTGATTTGGCTATGGGTGCTGTAACGCACAGTGGCTTCTCACAGCTTCCCTCAGTGTGAGGGCGGATGTTCTGTAGTCTGTCAATGCAGTAGAATTGCACACCAAAGCTACTGAGGTGATCTCCACATTAAGTGTCGTTCTCTTCTGATTTGTGCCATACACTGCCATTTTAGTGTTACATGGAAAATGACTAAGTTCAACTGGTATCAGGTGTGCAGCACACGATATCGGTGATTCCACTTCTGTCAAAACCATGTGAAAAACGCAAAAGCATCTGATCCTCTGTATTTCTCTCTCTCACATCTATCTCCTTCCCCACTCCACCATACCAAGTTAAGGCATGTAGAATCTGGTACGGCTGCCTTTTCCTCCCCTGTACGGAGTAGATCAGCTCTCACAATCTGGGTAGCCTGGACCTCCACCTCAAAACCTAGATGCTGGAGCTGCCGCTTGTGTGGAGATTGGACCGTGACAACTAGAGACAATTTGCCTTCCTGATGAAGTCACAAATGTCATCTTGGCAAAGAAGTTTGCGACCAAATCAATTTATGCAAATCAGACCAACCAGGACAGAAAAGGGCCAATGCAGAGCCTTGTTTTTATCTATTAAGCACTGGAGTTCTGGCCGTTAATTTTCTCCGCACGCTAATGCAAACTTGACACTATCTCAAAATTAGAAAAGGCCAGCATGCACAACTATCCAAAACATTCCTGATCTACCATTTCAAATGCCATGCAGAAATCAAAAAAGTTTCCAGGCGCTGGTCCGAGCTCACGATCTGGCTCACGATATGCCAAAAGGCAAACCAAAGGCGTGGTGTGCTTTAAAAAAAAAAAAAAGCATAAACCGTCCTACTCACTTGGGATTAAATCATTGCCCTGGCTGCTGCATCAAAATACAAGCAAAGATCTTAGCTGAACTCTTCAATGATATTAACTTGTATGAGACCAGGTCCTTTTAGGTCGTTTTTTTCAAAAATCGGTTTTATTATTTTGCCCCACACACCTGGACAGTGAACGGTTTTTGTGATTCAAGTGAACAGAGGCAAAACGTTTTTGCCCACTTTTCTATGAATGCAGAGATCCCATCAGGATCCCATGTGTGGCTTTTTTCTAGAATTATTGAATCATAGATGGAAAATGATAGACTGTTGCAAGTTAGTTCACACAAATGTTAAGGTCAGGAATGTATTTAATGATTACGCATCCCCTTTTACAGATTTATAATAATCCTTGCAATGTATGAGTTACGCGACTGCTGAATTAGAGTTCTCGAATGCGGAAATTAATTTGGAGGGGGGGGGGCAGAGAGGAGGTGGTTTCCTGGGATTCAGCATTATCAACTGGAGTCTTTTACCACTGGGGTCCTGTGGCCACCTTGCTACTGAATCAAAACTGAGCACCAATTACACACCTTTATAATTTAACCACCAGATATCAAGGCAGAGCAGTCCAAGGCTTGCTTAGCGAGGTGGTATGAGTTAGGGTCTCAGAACTCAGAGAAAATTTCAGTTGGTAGATGTTAGAAATTGGGTCTCTAGTTGGCAGAGGTTTGCGCCCTGTTCAAGTAGGGACCACAATCCTAGTTGGGGTAAGCTAAATACACACTTTAAATTAACTTGTGCTTACCATCTGGTAGCTTGGCACAGAGCAGGCAGGCTTAATTGAACAGGTAATGAGTAAAGTATTTGTGCAGCACACATAATAACAAAATGAAAACACCACAAAAAGACCCCATAAAGGTTTAGAAAAATAGAGACTATTCATCTAGTAAAAAAAAGACCAAAGAAACAAATATTCAATCAGTAGAAGTCTAGATGAATTTTTAAAGATCTTATCCAAAAACAGTGCTTAGAAGGCAATAGCGCTAAAAGTTTACCAGAGGTTGCGCTACCCTCTGCAAAATCCAAAGTTCAGGCCAACCACAATAGAGGGCAGGCCGGCTACGGAACCCACACAGGGCCCTCTGAAAAAGTACCTTGTATGGAGCAAGCATCTACATCTGGGACTTCACTGCGTTGGTTCTGATTCACGCAGTTGGGTTGATGCATCAAAGTCAGACCTCGCAGACAGTGTGGAAGGGTCGGTGCTGCGTTGAATTTAAGCCTTGCAGACAGTAGAAGGGTCGGCAATGGTTTGTCAGCGAACCTTGCAGTAGAAACCCGCGTCATTAGCGAATCAACACTGTTTGTTCTGATCGGTGCAAATGTGCCACTGCGTTGATTTTTGAAGAAAACAGCTGCAGAATTCACTTCTAAGTCCAGCGACACCAGTAGACTTGCAAGAAGTCTTTTGAGTCCCTGAGACTTCAGAAAAAAAGGAAGTAAACCAGCGAGCGCTTGGAGAACTTGAGTTTAAGGATGTAGAGAACCGGTCCCATACTTCTTACTCCCAAGCAAGAAACATCAGGCCGTAGAGCAGGCGGCAAAGTGGCAGTCCCTCCTACGGCACGGTAAGCTCAGCAATGTGGCAGTCCCACCCACAGCACAGCAGCTCTTGCAGCCAGAATTTCCTTGGTTCCAGCAGACTTCCTTTTTGGTGGTGTCAGGGTTCCAGTACTTAAACCCAAATGGGCCTTTGTAAAGGGGGAGACATCGAAGAGTCTTGTGAAGATAACAAGGTCCCTGTCTTTCCTGCCTGGGCTCAAGACATTACGGGGGCTATGCAGCTCTTTGTGTGGGGACAGGCACAGACCTATTTAGCTGCAAGTGTCCACTCCTCCCTCTCAATCTATCAAGATGCAAATATCACACCCCAGCTCCCTTTGTGTGTGGCTGTCTTGAAGGAATACACAAAGCCCAGCTGTCACCCAACTCAGATGAGTATTCAGAGGCACAGAACAGTTAAAGTAAGAAAATATATATACCACACAGGAGGGTCAGAGGAAGTTTTCAGACCAGTAAGGGTTAACTTCCCAATTCCATACATGAACCACAAAAAAAACCTTGGGTCTAAAGTAGGTTGCTGTCATATCTGAAGACCTCACCACAGTGGAAAATCACTTTAAAAGGACACCTTTCCTCACCCACTATAGGTGGCATGCTTAATCATAGGAAATCTCCTTGACCCGTGATTCCTAGTCCCAATACGGGCTACAACCCCCTCACTAAGGGAGCTCAGGGATGTTTTTATGTTTGAAGAGAGGCATACTAAATACTCAAATGATGAGCTTGGTGTAGTAGGGGCAGCAGAGCAATGTGAAAACTGCAACATTAAAACCAGCTACAGGGTTAGCAAATAGCTTTATTTGTGCATCCCTGGGCTACGGTTAAAAACAAGGTACTGCAGGAAGAGATTAGACTCGCTTTTAGTGTCAGAAAAAGGTTGACATGTGTCAGCCTCCTAACCCTCACAGAGGTTTTGCGGCTCTCTTCAGGACCTAAAAGTCAGTGCTGCTGTTCTATCTAAAGAAAAAACTATTGCGTTTCACAAAGGTACATGAAAAAATAGAAGTATGCAAACCATCCAGTGATCCTAAGAGTCACCGTAAAGTAAAGGATTCACTGGCGGTACCGGTAGAAAAGACGTATATAAACAAAACCGCTAGATCCACAGTTAGATATTTAAGCAGACACAAAAGTTCCATATGCATAGTCAATCTACTTATAAGCATTAGAGAAAGGAATAACTCACCACAGTGCTCCATCCATACATCTATATGCTCCTTGCCCTTTCTTCTTCTCTATAGTGGCGAAGGCAGACTTCATGAACTAGTGTACCCACCAGAAAGATAATTACCATAAATAAGCAACTTATTCTTCTAATGGATACTTTTAACCACAGATACCTCACTAGGGGCCAGATGTAGGTAGCCCTTTACCGGTCGGAAACGGCCGAAAATACCGATTTTCGGCCGTTACCGACCGGTATCGAGCCATCGGGATGTAGGAGTCCGAAAACCGTCCGAATCGGTGAATTTACCGAATCGGTAAAGTTACCGAATCGGTAAAATACCGATTCGGAAATAAACACAGAATCGGTAAATTTACGGAATCGCTAACATACCGAATCGGTAAATATACCGATTCGGTAAAGTTACCGAATCGGTAGAATCCCGATTCGGAAAAACACAGAATCAGTAAATTTACCGATTCGCTAACATACCGATTCGGTAAAGTAACCGATTCGGTAAAGTTACCGAATCGGTAAAAAACCGAATCTGTAAATAAGAAGTGTGAAAAATGAAGATTGAGATGTAGGTAAGCTCTGAAATACCGAATTTGCCTCAAAATCGGTATTTAAGAGTCTGTATTTACCATGGATTGGAATCAGGTGGTAACCAGGTGCAACCTATAAAAATGGACCCAAAATGCAATTCTTCTTGCACTATGGCGGCATTTTATGTCATTGCAAGACGGCTACGGCTACAGCAGTAAGGAGAGAGGGAATGGCAGAGACAGGAGCAGGTCTACAGACAGAGGATCACCCTGTTCATGCTCACAGAGGCAGAGATCCTACAGAGGTACAGGCTGGACTCAGACACCATTTTGGACCTCATCAGGGACCTCCAACCACTGTTGGAGCACACTACCCCAAGGGCACACGCTATCCCACCGCACGTGCAGGTGCTATGCAGCCTACACCTGCTTGCGTCTGGCAGCTATCAAAGTGCAGTTGCTGCGGTAGGAGGGGTGACCCAGAGCAGCCTGTCAAGGTTTTTCCACAAATTCCTTGACGCCATGATACAGAGGATGGACCAATACATTTTCTTCCCTGCAACCCATGCGGAACTGGTACAAACAAAAGCAGACTTCTACCAGATGGCAAGATTCCCCCACATCATTGGCTGCATTGATGGCACGCACATTCCGATTTGCCCCCCTGCTGACACAGAATAAATATACCGTAATCGGAAATCAACGCACACCATCAATGTGCAGGTGATTTGTAATGCAAAGTGCGCCATCACTGACCTGGTTGCAAAATTCCCAGGGAGTACCCACGACTCCTACATCTTCCAAAACAGCGGCATCTATGCACGGCTGACGGCAGGGGAATTTGGTGAAGGATACCTCCTAGGTAAGACACATTGTCAGACCCCCATAACATAAATAACAGTGTGAAGTACATGTATGCATGTGAGTAATGTTACCCCTTTTCCTTCTAGGCGACAGTGCATATGCCCTCCGCTCATTCATACTCACCCCCTACCTCAACCCTTCAACACCCAGCCAAAGGAGGTATAACCGGGCCCACAAAAGCACGAGGAATGTAGTTGAACGGACCTTTGGCATCTGGAAAAGCAGGTTCAGATGCTTGCACAAGAGTGGAGGTGCAAGGCAGTATACCCCCATCACCTGCTGTAAGATCATTGCTGCCTGTGCCATGTTGCACAACCTTGCGGTGAAGAAGGGCACTGAGGTGGAGTTGTCAGACTACGAGGACCATGACGACGACATTGCTGTGCCACAAACACAACCTGCTGGAGTGTCTACACCAAGTGATGGCAGATACAGACGTGAGGAGATAACTGAAAACTATTTCTGAGTGAGTACAGATGAACAGACAGGTTATGTATGTGAAAAAATTCTTTTAATCTTGCCACAACGTTCAAGCACTGATGTGCAACACATGAAAACATTGATTCAAAGGTGGGGACTGGTAATGCCCCGGGTTGCCTCACCCACAGTGTCAAAGTCATTTTCTCCTGCGCTTCACAGTGCCACTGGGATGCTGCTCACCCCCTTCAGCATGCCCTGCAACCTCTGTGGTGCTCCTGCGCTGCTCTAAAACAGCGCTAGCCGGGCTGCTGCAGCTGCTGCTGTCCTCAGCCTCAGCCACGTCCAGGGCAGGATTGGCTACAGTATTTGAAATGATCATAGCCTCCATGGCACTGGTTATCCTGGCCATGCCCCTGGTCACCTCTGTGGTGTTTTGAGTCAGGGACTCTTGCATGTTAACCCCTCTGCGGCATAGCTGGGAAGTTGCCGCGGCCAGCCGGTTCAATGCCCTGTTGTGGACACGCGCATCCCTGCGCCTTGTGTGCTCAGTTGTTTCCATTTTGGCACACAGCTGGGTGATGGCGGTGGTCATGCGTGCCATTCCAGTAGCTATGTCGCTGTTCGTTTTTGCTACCTCCCTGTTGCTTGCCACCAACTCACTAAAGCCCTTGGCCATTTCTCCCATTTGCAGATTGTGTGCCCGCAATTGGCGGTGGCATGCCAGAATGGATTTAGCCTGCATGCGCTGGATGCGCACCATGCTCCCCTCAAGGCCATGGAACACTGTGCCCTCTGCTGTTGGACCTGCACTGCTGGGAGTGCGTTGGCGGCGGCGATTGGTGCTGGCCTGCTGGGTGGACTGCTGTGCTACAGGAGTGACTGGTGTGGCTGCTGGTGTCTGACCCACAGCTCCCCCCATGACTGTCATTGGGGCCACAATACTCCTCCTTGCTGGTGATGGCGCAGGTGCTGGCTGGGACCGTGACGGGGAGTTCTCAGGTGAGAACACCAATGGGGGGGATTGTGATAGTTGTGGGGAGTGGGGAAACAAGAGGGCATGAAAAGGGTCGTCCTCATGGACCATGGAACTGCTGTCTTCCTCCTCCTGCGTGGCATCTTTGTTGCTTGGCCCTGCCACCACACTCTCCGCCGTCGCTGGTGCTGTCCCTTGAGCAGCTGATGCTCCACTGCCTGATGTTGCCCCTAGGTATGAAGAAGCGTATGTAAACTGAGTGCCAATGTCTTACAGTCACTACAATAAAAGCATTGCACATATCACTTTCATTACTCTGATTAGTTTTTTCAGTGCCTTGCTGATTTATGTGCACTGACAAATGGTCCTACATTAGCTGACTACATTTCCCATTATGCATTGCTCTTGTATGGTGCTAGCAGTACTGGACTGGGGTTTGGCTGTACACTGAGGCTAAAGGGGAGGTGTCTGCTTGGGTGTGTCATGCTGCGCAAGCCTCTTACCTTTTGTAATAGCTCTGGCTGAGCTGTCCACATCCCCTACTCCAACAACACTGTCCGTCTCGATGGTTCTGGCCACCAGTTCCTCAAGGTCAGTCAGGGGGGGCGCGGGGTTCCTGCCTCCACCGGTCACACCAGCCTGCTTGTGGAGCTCTGCCAATTCTTTCTTAGTGTGGCTCCGGATATCATAGAACCTTTTCTTTAAGTCCTCTAGGCTCCTGGGGGTCACACCCACAGCATTCACCTTGTCTGCTATGACAGTCCACAGTTTCCTTTTGGCAAACTCTGGAACTGTGAGGGACTGCCTCCCAAAGAGCTGTCTGTGGGCCCTCACCACCTCCTCCACCAGCACTTGCAGCTCCATGCTGCTAAACTTCACTTTGCGTTTCCTTTCAGCCTTCTGGCTCTCTGTGCTGCTTGCCATTTCCACAGTCTTCAAAATCACCAGACACTCTCCCTGCTGCTCTGTCTCACTGCTCAGCTCTGACTGCCTCTCCAGAAACTTCGAATGAGTTGCAGCTGCCTGGGTAGCCACTCCCTGGTAGGGTGGGGGAGGGTGGTACCACCTGCTTGGCTGTTTTCATTAGTTTCACTTTTACTTGCTTGCCGATTCGGCATTTACCGATTCGGTAAATGCCGAATCGGTATTTACCGAATCGGTAATTACCGATTCGGTATTTCCAATGCATTCCTATGCATTCCTATGGGCCTTTTGGCCCATAGGGTTGTATTGCCATTACCGATTCGGTATTTACCGATTCGTTAGTTACCGATTCGGTATCTACCGATTCGGTAAATACCGATTCGGTAACTAAAGAAACTTGATACCGATTTTTACCGAATCGCAATTTTTCCGATTTTTCGGTATTTAAAAATCGGTAAATGACTTTTACCTACATCGGGCCCTATGTGAATATTCCCTCAGGTGTCAGCCTGGTTCTGTGAACTCAAGCAGTACCTCTGTGTGCCAGTAGTTGGCAGCATGCTGCTCCGCACAGATGTTATTATGCTGTGTAAGTGACAAGCTACTAAGGTGCACTGTCCGCTCCTCTCTTTCCACGCCTCCAAACAATCTGGAGCTCTACTTGTGTCTTTGAGTCAACAGCGAACTCATGAGGAGACTCCAGATATTCCAGAACACAGCGGCCAGACTGGTCCTCATCCTGCCCAAAGGAATCACATTACCCAACACCTGAGAGACCTCCACTGGCTCCCCATCCAGAAGAGATGCCAGTTCAAGTCCCTGACCCATGCCTACAAAGCCCTCCATGATCAAGGACCTGGATACATGAACCACCAATTTAACTTCCACCAAGAATCCTCTGCTTTGCACACCTCGCCCAGACACAGCGCATCTGTTGATGCCGCGCCGGAGGACGTTCCTTCTCCCACCTAGCTGCCAAATCCTGGAACTTTCTCCCCCTCCGAACCATCATTGATAGTCTTCAGGAAGGGACTCCAGGCCTTGCTCTTCGAGTGAAATTCTGCAGCACAGGGCCTAGATACTCTCACAGGTGATCAGCCACGGTATACCAGAACCGGGAGAGGATATAGCCTTAAGGCTAGAGCGGTCGACCTCGAAGCTGCGGAACTGGGTTCGAGTCTCAGCAACGATGCTCAACGTCCTGTGATTCTGGGCAAATCACTTAATCTCTGCATGCCTAACAAAAATTAATGTGTCCATCTGTAACGAAACTGGTTCTCATGTAAAGTGCTCCGGTACCCAATGTCTCTGGTCTAGTTTGCGCTATATAAACCTCAAAATTTAAAAAAAAAAAAAAACATTTTGATGTATTTTTCCAAAATTATTCCTTCTATGAGTGGCAAGAGAAATATGTCACATGGTAAAACTACAGGGTTTAAACCATGTAGGCAGTGTCACAATTGCCTGTGACAGACTCCCATGAGGTATGCCTGTTCCGTCTGGGGTCGGATCACAACTCCAGGACCTGTGACAACTGTTCTCAGATGTAGCCCGAAGGCTATATGGGCCCACAAAGCAAAACTCTACATTGACGAAGATTGGAATATTGCGCACAGCAACCGATCAAGGTCAAAAGAATGTCCATCCCACAGCAGATCCCGATCACTTTAGAATTCTTCTGGTAGGTCGAAGAAGAAGCACAAAAAGTTGAAGCAGGAATCAGCCCCTTCTCGCCACTTTCTAACTCCAGCGAGGGCGTCAACTTGCCACTCAGTTTCAATATTGCACTCCTGAAGGGCCGATTCCGAGTTTAGCCAAGATTCAATCCAAATGTCTGGGTCAGTCTGCAACGTTGCAGCAAATAGAGGACTTTCGGGAGGCCATGCTTCATAAAGTTGGTAAGCTTCTGGCTCCCTCTGGTGTGCCTTCAAGCTATGGATCAGTAGAGGCTTCCAGTCCGAAACCCACCAGCAGGTTTGCCATCTATGGTGCTTGTGCCTCTTGAAACCACTTTGGGTTCTGCACCAGGTTTGGTGACTTCTTTGGTTTTGGCATCACTCACTCCCTGTTTCCTTTAACATTAGTGTACACACAGGGGCCAGAAGAGGACCTGTTACCTATAGTGGTTTCTGACTCCGAGCATCACTCCTCGACCTCGATCATGGCTGCCGTCCGATCCCACCAGAGAGCAGCCTATAGTCAACCTTTCCGACGTGGGTCCATTGCTTTACCATGCGCCAGAGCTCAAACTTTACATCAGCTCCTTAGCTCCGATTCTGACTATGATGAGGAGAACAAATTCATCCCACAGAATGATGAAGACAATTGATATGCAGAATTACGGGATGCCAGTGGTTTGGACACCTCCCCAGACACAAAACTTGCCTTTCTCCCTAGTCTTGCCACATAGGAGACTGCCTCTTGTGCTATGGTTATGTGATGGGCTGCAGAGTTCCTTGATCTGCATCTCCCTACCATGGAAGCAAAAACTGTCATGACGAAGGTTCTTCAGCCTGGCTAGGTGCCACTGAACCTCTCCTGCCATTTAATAAAGCCCTTACAGATACCCTCTTCAGTACTTAGGCAAAGCAATGTTCTGGGCACCCAGTCAATAAGCAGGTAGCCACAGACTGGTGCTTGGCGATTCTAACTTCTTGACTCAACATCTGACATCTGAGAGCTTGGTGGTCCAGGTGTCCACCAGCAGAGTGAAACCTAATGCCTTTTCTGCGGTGACTCCTGAACAGGAGTCCAAGCGCATGTTCACTGCTTGCTTTATGTTCTGCCTCTTTGGCCTCGACAGCCAGTCTTTATGTGATACAGTTGGTCCAATCCTGCGGGCAGTTCTGGAGGACCCACGGGCATCTTTAGCTCAACCGTTAAAAGACTGTCTGGATGTGGCAAAACTCCTTGCCTTGCCTGGCCTGCACAAAACAAATTTCTTGGGCCGGGCAATGGGTACAAGTGTGGAGCTACTGTGCCACACCTGGAGGAGGTCTACAGCCTTTTCTGGGAATATCCCAACATCAGTGATGGACATACCACTTGATGATTCATCTCTATGCTGAGAATGCAGACTTGGCCCTGGAACACTTTAAGGAAAGTATTGCCCCCCATATCCACCGTTTCCCGTGAGGGGGCGTCGAAAGCCCAGATAGAGACATATGCGGCGGCTTTTCACCCTCGCTGGCTTCTCCTCCTTCTCCTTCCCCTCCTGGGATGTCGGCGGATCCCTTGCTTTGTGCGGGACCCTCCGCGGCGTCGCCGGCGGCTCCGGCCCTGGCGCTGACTGGCTCGGCTCCAGGCTTGGAGGATATGGTGCCGTTGGGGTGCGGCCCTTCGGGGGTCCCTCCTTCGGACCACGGCACCTCTGCTTTGCTGCAAACTCCTGCGGAAGGTCGCCTGTGCTTGGGTCGCATCCCTGAGCCCCTCTCTGCCCTATGGACAGGCGATCTTGTCTGAGGCCGAGGTGACGCCACAGTGGTCGGCAGACCCCTCTGGTCCCATCATGGGTCGAGGCTGGCGGGGGACCACTTGTCCCTCTCCAGGCTCCTCTTGTCCCTCCATGCAGGCGGCTGCCTCGTCGGAGATTAAGTCGGCCTTGGCGGCGCCACAGGGGTCGGCGGGCCCCTCTCGTCCCCTCATGGGTCGAGGCCGGCGTGGAACTCCTTGTCACTCCCCGGGTCCCTCTCGTCCCTCCACGCAGGCGGCTGCCTCATCGGAGGTCGAGTCGGCGCCGTCCCTTAGCCTCGGCCTCGGCTCTGTCCCAGCCCCGGTCCCTGCGCCGTGTGGCGAGGTGGAGGCATGTCCGGAGTCCCCTTTGGCGCTGGACGACAACAACGACCTGCCTCAGATTGCGGACTCTACGGCGCCAGGAGGACGTCTGTCGTTGACTCATCCTCGGACGCCTCTTCAGAGGTTTGCGCTTGTTGGTGTCATCCTCCCTGGAGACGGGCCGACGGGTCGTGGCTTTTTCCCCGGCGGCTCCACGCTGTCTCCACGAGCGCGGTCTTCGCCAGAGGAGCCGCAGGTCCCCCACTCCTTGGTCCCTCTTCCTTCTTTCCGGACCTGGCCCTTCCCCACTCCGATTGGCTTAGGGGATGGTACCTTAGCTTGCTGCCGTCGCCTACAGAGGAGCTGCTTTCCCCACCGTAGGGCCCTATAGAGGCGGGTGCGGTCTTCGCTCACGCTGTCTCCACAGCGGTGGAGATTTTGTGCATGGGTGATCCGGCTGCCAATTTCCCCGTGGATCATCTTCATGAAGTTCTCCACCAGGGCTCTGGTGGGAGGGAGCTGCTGCTTCCCTTTGAGGGTTCGCTCCATTCTTCCCTGATGGGGGCTTGGGGGCGCCCGCCACGGGGGATCCAGTGCCCCAACACCTTCTTCTCCGGCACCTTCCAGCACCGCATGACCCGGTGTCTTTCCCTCCACCCCTCTGCTAGAGGCCCTCTTTTGCAGACTGCCTTTTTTCTCCCTGCTGCCGCTGTTGTCTCCGCCATCACGGGAGGCCCGCTAGCTGGACTCTTGGGGGGCAATATGTTCGCTTCGACCAGTGCGGCTTTGCGGGCCCTTAACACTTTGCGTGTTGGCTAGGGCCACTTCTTGCTTGTGGGACTCAGCAGAGTCCCTTGGCTCTGCTGCTTGTCAGGAGGGTGCTGGGGTTGATTTGCGGCACCGTGCGTTAGATGGTCGGGAGCTGGCGGCGTTTATTCTTCGCTCGGCTCTGGACATCTCTGAGGTGCTTGGTCGTGCCATGTCTTCTTCGGTTGTCCTTCGCCGCCGTGCTTGGCAACGGGATGTTCTTCGGAAAATGTTCGGGAACGGCTGGGAGATCTTTCCTTCAATGGCACTCTTTTGTTCCACACCCTGGCAGACTCAGACATCCAGAGGTTCTTGGCGGGGTTTCGTCATCCTCCTCCTCCTCCTCCTCCTCCTCCTCCTCCCTCCTTCTCCCCCCTCCTTCTCCTCCCCCCTCCTTCTCCTCCCCCCTCAGTGACCTGTAACTTGATCTGGTTCTTGGAGGTGTTCTTCCGTTGGGGAAGGTCGCCCCCGGTGTGTGTTTGTGCTTCATGGCCACTCAAGTCCTCCTTGTTCGGACTGTAGTTCTGTTGGCTGCTGGCCGGCACTTCTGACTGTTTGTTTTTGCTTTGAGTTTTCTACATCATGCTGGCCTGCTGTTTTTCTCTCTGGCTGCTTGACAAGCCTTCTGCGGGTTTTTCCGCAGGTATTTTCTGTTGCCCTCTAATGTGGACGTTTGTTCCCGAAAGGTTCCCAGGTTTTGGGACGTAACATGCCCTATGTGGGGCAGGGGTAGCTGTATACGCAAATCCCCCAACAAGACGGATTGGACGTCCTGGAATTATATCTGGAAATAAGGCCGCGTCCACATCGTGTTCCAACCGAGCTAATTATAGCATTTGCCACATTAGCGCTCAAAAGAAATTACTTCACATTTGAGGATGAGTTGTTTTTACAGGTCAAAGGCTCAGCGATGGGCTGTCCTTTTGCCCCCGAAATGGCCATTTTGTTTCTGGGACAATATGAAGAGAAATTCATTTACAATAACAATCCATACAAGGCTAATATCCAACAGTGGCTGCGATACATAGACGACGTGTGGTGCGTCTGGAATGGAACCATTGAACCATTAGAAGCCTTCCATGTATGGCTTAACAACCGTAGCCCGGACATCAAGTTCAGTCTTACCTTTGATGCCAAATCATTACCATTCCTAGATGCGGAAGTTACAGCAACATCTGACGGTTTGGCCTGCACACTCTACCAAAAAAAGACGGATAAAAACAACGTACTACACTTTAAAAGCTGCCACCCTCTCAGCCTCAAGAACAATCTTCCCTACGGACAGTTTCTTAGGGTTAGAAGAAACTGTTCGAGAGTTCAAAACTTTGACATCCATGGTCAAGCACTGGTCAAAAAACTACAGGAGAGAGGCTATCCGAGGAAGCTTCTCAAACACTCCATGAAGAGAGCCAGGTGGACTCCTAGAGAGCATTTGCTTGAGAAGAGACTCAGAGCGCCAACGCAACGTATGGTGTGTGTATCAACATTCGGACCCCACACCCATCCGGTTCAGAAAATCATTCGCAATGCTTGGCATCTAATTGAAGAGGTTCTACCTGATGTTGGAGCACCCCTTTTTGCACTAAAGAAGAATCGTAGCATAGGGGAGCAGATTACATCTACACGACCCCAAAAGAAACGGGATACCCAGAGTACAATATTTGGCATGAATCCAGTGAAGGGTCATCGTAAATGTGGTACGTGTTCCATGTGTAACCTAACAATGGAAGGATCCCTCTTCACTGATGGGAAGAAATTCTGGCGGCATGACAAACATACCAATTGCAAAACCAAGTTTGTGGTATATGCCATCCAATGTCCATGCCAGAAGGTGTATATTGGCAAAACAACACAAGAAGTCAGACAAAGGATCATCCAACATCGATTTAGAATCAACAACAAAATCCTGACTGCCCCGATGGTGGCGCATTTTCTACAGAAGAATCACAAGGTGGAAGATCTAAAATGGACTGTGTTGTCAGTGATTAAAGTCGGTGGAGGCGGAGATCCTGAAATACGCCTATCCCAGAGGGAAGCATATCTAATTCTCAAATTTGATACAGCTAACTCCGGACTGAATGATATGTCTGAAACAAACAATCTATGATTACCCCATATCTTCTACTCAGCCTTCTCATACACTTCTCTAGATGGCATGAAAGTCCAGAGTGGTTACGGTTCCGACATGTTTCTTTTTTGCATTCACAGATCTGTTGCAGTGTGCAAATATGGTCCTCCCAAGCCTTCCAAGTGGGTTTGCCAAACAGCTTTAATACTTGCTAAATAGCCATCATGGTGGACTTCTTGTCCCACAATTCCCCCAATACGTGCGGCCCCTTGAAATACGCCCCCGATATGTGCGGCCCCTTTAATTGAGTCTCTGGAGGTCGTGGCGTGCCTATGCCATACTCCGCCACTGAGTGAAGAGAGGAATACGCCCTCCATGACTACATGTCCCACAATTCCCGCCGACACGCGCGGTGATGAGCGGCCCCTTTAATGGAGTCCCTGGAGCTCGCGGCATGCCTATGCCAAACGCCGCCAGCGAATGAGAAGACAAGTTCGCCCTTGCGCCCTTGCAAACAGTGAGTACGATCTTCGCTGCAACCCCCGTCGTGCCCACGGTTCGATGTCTTACAATCTAAGTGAAATGAGGAGACGTTTGTAAAATACAGATCTTTGTATTTTTCAGGCGGGGCCGTGAGCAGTACTATTGCGGAGTAAAGAAGTACACAACCTAGCATAAGAGAACCCAAAAGAACAAGACGCTGGTCGCTCATAACGAAGTAAGTGCTATGTAAGAGTGGCACTGTATGCCATATCTTCTTACTACGTATGGGCATACCCACTAAGTCCTTCCACCTTTCTCGTAGGTTGGCCTCTGCAGATATCGATTTCCAAAATCGCGGATCTTCCGATACATTCCCCCGCATTTTCTGAAAAGACGCATTCCTATACAGGTATGCCTGCGTCTTTATGTAGTTGATCAAGTGCAATGCTGTCTAAAAATTAACTTGTACAGACAGGTTTTCATTGCTATTCCTATCCGGTTACAGAATTCCGGTTTGTGTGAGGTACTACCTTCCACTGCAACGATTTTCGAGTGACAATTACCTGTCATTCCCAGGTACTCTTTGACACTTTTCCTTATAGTCTTGAGTCTGATTTTTAATTGTAACACGTGTGCACAATCCTTACACCATTTCCCTCATTATTATTTTCAGTTTTGGCTTCATCCAGTCCACGTCCTGAGGAGAACCCTTATTTACGCTGAGGTTCGAAACGCGTTGACCCTAAGCCTGGGAAAACGAACAAAGGGTGCAACTAGGGCTGTTCAAATTTATATAGTGCTATCCCTAGGTTTTGTAACCCTCTAATTTACTTTTCTATCCCCGGTTTAGTTAGACAGGCAGGCAGTGCTCTTTGAACTGTGCGTCCGCCTGTCTTTTTGTACTTAATGTAAAGGACTGGTTCCCAATGTGAATTCATTGTCAGACATTTGATTCATTGTTTTGGTGTTGCTTGTATGAAATGACAGCATTGATTTTTAACAATGTATAGCACTTGTACATTTTTGCACACTTTATTTGTTTGTATGTTTTCCACTGTTTGCTGACTGTCCGTTTGATGACATATTCAAGTAAATGTCTAAAATGTTTTTCTAAAAATACAAAAAATACTAAAATAAAATAGATGACCCTCCAGAATTTATTGACTGGGAGGGATCAAAAAACTTAAAAAACATATCTGTCTGGCTATTTTGTTTGTTTAGTATGATTATTGCAGACTGCGCCATTCTGTGTGGACTTTGCCTTCTGGCTGTGTTAGGCTCGGCTGCCCTCTTCGCTGGGTGTGTTTCCGGTGGAGGGAGGCTTGCCTTTGCTCTGCCTCTTCTCCTTGGAGTCTCTCGGTTGCTCTTCTCCTTCAATGCTCCTCTACCTTTGGCCTTGGGCGGACGTTTTGTTGTCCTGTATCGGCGTGGGGTGCTTTGGCCTCCTTTTCCCCTTGCCTTGTTTCCACTGCTGAGCGAGGATGGGCTACCTCTTCTCTTCTTCTTTTCTGCATCCCCTTCGGGGTTGGTGGTCTTCTGCTTGCGGGGGTTTCCCTTGCCTGAGGGACGGTGCTCCTCGTCCTGTCTTTGGGCCTCGGCCCCTGTAGGACCCTCTGTTATGACCAGGCTGGCGGGGTTCTCTCGCAGACCCTCCTTCCCCTTGGGTATGGCTAGGGTATCTATTCTACATGAAGGAATCTGCGGCTAGTAGTCTCTATCAGATGTACGAGTTTCTTACCTTCGGCAACGATGTATCTGGTAGAGACAATTCTAGACACAGATCTCTTCACGGCCTGCCTTTCCTCCCCGTTCTGCGAGGACCCTTTTGGTTTGGTCTTCTGCATTCGCCTCCCTTTGGGTGGCTATGTCTTCAGTGCGTGCATTCTCTCGCTCTTTGCTGGCAGGATGTTCGTCCTGTTTATTTGTTCCTTCCTTCCCTTTTGGCGCTCTGAAGGATCGATTTGTAGGTACTTCTGTGCTTTTGTGTTCTAGTTGCCCCAGGTTGGGGCCTACCCCCCCCCCCCCCCCCCCCCTCCTCCTTCTCTAGCTCCTTTCATTGTTAGGGGTCCTGGTCCCTCTGGTTTCCTCTAGGTTGTGGTCTGTTGGTTGGGTCTTTGCCCTTGTTCTTTATAGGGGTTGTCACATTTTGTGTTGGGGCTGTTTGGGAGTCTTTTCGTGCCTTGTTTGTCCCAAACTGGTCCCCCTTCATTGTAATTTTGTTGGGGTTGTGGTCCTGTTATAGGTTTTCATGACACTTTTCATGTGATCTTGACTCCAGGGGGGGGCTATCTTTGTGCTGGCAGGGTTGCTGTTTAGAGCTGTGCTCTGTTCTTATTCTTTTTTCCCTGCCTGGAGTACTGCAGTGTTTGGCACTGCTCCTTATGGTGTTGTTCCCACCATTCCTTTTTTCTTTTCGCAAACTGTTCCTGTACTCTCACAGGTTTGGCTGATGGCTCCGCGTTGTAGCGTGAAAAAGTTCTCAGAAGAAAAGTGACATAGGTGCGCCCGTGTGGGACTTATGTGACCTTGCTGACGTCACGTGTGCGAATGACGCAGGGCGGAGTTGCGTGGTGCCGCCCACCCCCAGTGCACGGAGATGCTGTGGCAAAAGATTTTCCGGATCCAGTCTCACGCCTGGGGATAATTCTATGTGAAGGAATCTGCGGCTAGAATCGTCTCTACCAGATACATCATTACCGAAGGTAAGTAACTCGTATGTTAAGGTTTTTCTTATTTTATTTCCTAAATGTAACCACTAACCTTTGAAAGTGAGTGTGTGAATGAGTGTCTCAGTAAGTCTGTGAGTGGGTGTGCCAGTGTGTGAGTGAGTCTGTGAGTATCAGAGTGTTCTCTGTTTTGCGGCCTTCTGCTAGTTCTCTGCCATTTTTTCTCCTCACTTCTAACCTTTATTTTGCCTCTTTTTGCTCGTTGCTGACCTTTTGTTCTGTCTCTTTCTACTAGTTTCCTACCTTTATTTTATTTTGCCTCTTTCTGCTCGACCTTTATATTGCCTCTTTCTACCGTTATCAGACTTTGAAAAGACCTTTATTTTGCCTATTTGTGTTAGTTACTCACTTTTATCAGATCTTTATCACAACCTTGATCAGCCCTTTTTTTTCGCATACGTATAATCATTGCTGACCTTTATTTTGCCTATTTCTGCTTGTTTCCTGCCTTTATTTTGCCTCTTTCTCCTAGTTTTTCACCTTTATCTTGCCTCTTTCTGCTCACTTCGAACTTTTATTCTCCCTCTTTCTGCTAATCTCTCATCTTTATCTTTCCGCTCATTGCTGACCTTTATTCTTCCTCTCTGCTAGTTTCTCCCCTTTATTTTGTCTCTTTCTCCTCTTTTCCCCCTGGGACCGCAGGCGGAGCCTCAAGGCCCCGGCGGTCCAAGCCGGCTGACAGTCTCCTGCAGGAGCCTGCATTGCTCTCGCAGACAAGGAGCAGCTAAACATGCAGCTGCCTGTTTCTGAAAGCAAGCATTTCATCTGTTTCCTTGTCTACTTGACAGTGGGTAGGGAAATATAAGAAACCTCCGCTTCCAGCAAGCAAGAGCATTTTGTCCGCTCTCGCTTGCTGCGACTCAGCGGTAGGTGTCAGTGTTGTGTATTTCTCACATGACCCACTGTCGTTTTCCCTATGTAAGCCTAATCATGCACATTGTAAGCCATTTTAGCTTTACACTTGTTACTAAATATCACGCTTCCTTTTGTGCCACATTGTATTTTCACACAATCGCATTTTATTGTTTTTCTGGGATTCAGTCTGATCAGCCTGGGCAAGATCAAACAACATTGCCCCTTGTTATTCTCTCTGGTCAGACACTAGCACCTAAACATAATAAAATATTGTATCTGGTGTTTTGTACACATCTAGCCATATAACTAGGGACAGGGTTCTGGAAAACGACAGACACACAGCAATGGTCCTGAGACAAGAGTGCTGCGTCAGCTGAGATGTAGAACATCCACCTATGTATTCTAAGGTATGGGGTCTGCCACTAAACTCTGAGATCTATATTTTATAACCACTCCGCTTCTATAGTATGGGAGGGTTTAGGCAGATCTGTCGGATAAAATGACAGCTCTTTATTGTATATGATTTCTTAACCATGCTGATAACATTATTGACATGTATTTGTTTTCTAATTGTGGCACAGTTATTGCATCTTAGAGCACAATAGTTTACATAAACATTGTAAACTTCCTTTCTGACTCTTTTATATCTTATTGTGGACAAATATGAGTGAGCGAAAGGGTGTCCTGTTACTGTGCTCCCTGAGATGTTCGAGAGTGTTATGTTCTGGGGTGACAAATCATTTTTCTCTCTGGAAAGGTTAGAAGGGCAAGTGAGGCGCTATAGCTAGCCAGACTTGGACTCATAGATACTGATGTGGTATGGTGACTCAGTCCCCTACATATTGATGTTCTATGGTCCCAAGCATAGTTCTGTTCCAGGGCAGAATCCTTGCAAGAAAAGCTCATACCAAGTCACAGCGAACAGTTATGCCAAGGGCCACTCTGGGACATCGCAGGAGCTAGCCATGGGTGAGAGGTGTGTCCCCAGGGCCATTATTGGCTCTAAGAGGGGAGCTGCGCAGCCCCCCTCCTTTCACTTTTATGGGTCTGCCCCAGAGAGGTGGTGGTCCCCGGGTCTGAGAACGTGCCCCCCCCCTCCTTCTTTGAATAAAAAGAAAGTCCCCGGGAGGTGGAGGTCCCCATGGCGTGGGGGAGTTCCTGCGGCTCCCCGCTTCATATTTAAGTGATCCCCGGGGAGATTGTGGCTACCGGAGAGTGGGGCGGGGTCTGCACCCCCCCAAGCATTTAATATGTAGCCCGAGGCAGGTGGTGGTTCCCAGGGCTCATTTGAGACTATGGAGGGGGGTGTTCATGCGGCCCTCCTCTAAAATTTAAATAAAGCCCCAGGCAGGTGGTGGTCTCTGGGGCACAAAAACCCTCGAGGGGGCTGCACGCCATTTAAAAAATATATATATATAAAATTCCCACTGGGGCCTTTATCAAAATGAGAAGCGGAGCCCAAGATGGTTGCCAAGACTTACTGGTTGAAGTGTTGGCAGACAATCAGAGCTCTGCATTTCCCTGCCCGAACTTATTTGCGAATTAGCCGCAGCCACACAGATATCACTGTCTTGAGTATCTGAAAAGAATGCGTGATCTGCATAACCAAATCTACCTTTGTGCCAAATTGGGTATAATTGTGACCCGATTTAGAGTCCTCTGACCCAACTACTAAGCCAAGAAATCATTTATTTGGGGGGAGGGGTCTCTAGGAGAGAATGTTGAAGCCTAGAATCTATAAACTGGAGATCAAATCGAGCCTATGTGTGGTGCGCAGCTGAGTCGTGAGGGTTATCCATTTTAATAGAGTGTTGATTGCACCATGCATCTCACTAGCCCTAGTCTGCCAGCCATCCTATCCATCCGGAGACAGCACAGTGATCCCACCATGGCGCTGTTGCAATCTAATGTGTGACGTGCTGAGGACCCTATTCATATCCCCTCCATTTATCAAGGGAAACTCTGCGAAGGCTCTAATGATCTGTATTGTTTACCTTAGGAATGGTTCTTGTTCGGACATGGGGGCATAGATAGAAGCTATACTAATCGGTTGGGCATCCCATTGTGCTTTTTTTTTTAGAGCACAAAAAGGCATGGAATTGGAACATAGAGAGTGAAGCCGGTGGGTATCCACCCTCAAAAGATATCTTTTTTTAAGTAGGAATACATCAGTAGTCAGTCAGTGAACCACACCCAAAATACCAAAGGGTTTGGAGGGATTGTTGAGACCTCAAATGTTATAGGTCATGACCTTTAGCATTGCTTTGCTAGTGGCTGTCAAGGGGTATATTAACGAAGAAAGGTATGCCATTCCACCTCTGCACTGGCCAGACATTCGGCAGCCATAAATGATGAACCGTGGTGCAGAGCTGCCCACCCCCTCCCAAACCCTTGAACGTAAAGAGCAAGAAAACATAAGAAACATCAAAGAGGAAAATGTAGTGAAACACCACAGTCTGCCTCCCAAACGGGGTAGAGTCGTCCCCCGCAAAGGAGATGATCGAAGAGCGGTGAATGGGTGTGTAAAGATCATGCAAGTCCTGGGTCCCCTGCCTGGACTTGGAGAGGAGAGAGAGAAAGTGTGAGACAGGACCAGTCCTACAGCAAGGCTGGCTTAAATAAGTAGAAGAGAGGAGAGCATGGGGGGGAGGGGGACAAACCCCTATTCTGTGTCCTGTGAGTTGCCATTTGCTGAGCGGCACCTTGCTAGTCTCAATTTCAGCGAGGTTTGGTTGGTGCTGCCCCGGGCACCCTGGAACTATGGTCCACCCAGACACTCAGGCATGCTGCGTCTCCCATGACCTGGAGGCCTCAACCGCCGGGGTCACCATAGGCAGGCCCAATATATCCTTTGTTTCTGAGAGTGAGGCCTTGAAGTGTGTTCGGCATCCCAAGCAAAGATGATGCAGAATGAGTGAGCCCAGCGATATTTAGTGTGCCGGGTGATAAGCTAATATGTGACTGGTTTGAAGTTACGTCAGTTAGCACGCTTGGCCATCAAGGCCCTGTTAGAACAGAAGCTGTACTCCATTGGAAGAGATGGGCCTCCCTGCCTCAACTTGGTCATTATATACAGTAACCCCTGAGCACACAAAATCTATTCCTGTTTGTAACAAGAAACAAGTACCAGGCAAGAGTCACTTATAATAGAGAATGAAAATTATAGATTCAATCTCCAAAGTAAATCCAATGTCCAAAAGTCAAAGATTGATAGTCTTTGTAGTTTATTTATTTTTCTTCGTATTTCTTCAGACGTTCAAAGTAATGATACAACAGCCAACACGTGTTTCGTCGTGTATGGTACAACACATTGACTTCTTCAGGGCTGTAATCAAATAAACATTACCCAAGGTTACTACACGTACTACGTATGGCTAATGGTAGAAGGTGAGAGAGTACTAACCACCTCCCAGTTAAATAGTAACCTGCTAGGTGAGTAGATGTAAGGGAAGAAAGAAAATAGTAATGCCACTCCATTAGGACTGATCACCCATATTTTGTGAATAAAGTAAGAGTCCCAAAACCAAGAAATTAACATAAACAGTATGTCAAAACTGGTAATTCACCTTTATCTTCACAGTTTTCTCAACATCAAAAAGTAATCCAAAAGTCAAATCAATTTATGATTCTGTAAAGAGAAACCTGAGATTCAGCTAGTCATCCCATCTCAAATACAACTCAAGCATCAAGTCATTATAGAAATGTCTAATAATCCTCCTCTGGTTCCAATCAAAAAGTACGTCACCACCTTAATATCCCAACTTCACCACAAAGTGTTTACCAGTAAAAAACCGGAAGATTTACCTTCAATATCTCCCGATCTCAATTTATCAATAACAAATTCTGTTCGATTCTTCAATAATCCACTACCAACGTTCTCTGAAAATAAAATTATATATATACCACTAAATAAATTAACAGATGGTTGTAGTGCCAAGTTTACATAATGCACTACAAAATACTTACCCAGTAATATTAATCTGGGCTCATGAGGATGTCATATTCGTTACTTCACTTATTCGTGTCACAAACTACAAAAGTAAGTAGTACATATTCCTCTCTTACTAGATATTGATGTATAATTAATCTAACTACAGTGAGATAAGAGAACACAACTCACCCTCCTCACACACTACGTCTGAAGGAGTATCACAAATTCTCCCAATTACAGGGTAAAGTTCCTAGTTAAGAGTAAAATACAAATCTGTAAATTCTGTATATTCTAGTATCCAACTAGATTCCTAATATTAGTGCGAGAATCTCACCTACTCGGTGATTCCCTAATTCTTATTACGGAGTCCCTTCTTCAAACGTTGTTTCCAGTCATTTTTATCTAAAATAGTACATAATATCATCAAACAGTGTTTATATCCTTCTCTCAAATATTCGTGAGAAGGGTTACATGCACTCTCCCACGGTCAGGATATAACAATTGCGGCTCGGGGTCGTTAATAACTTAAAGTATTCAGTATCAGCTAAATAACATAAATAACGGCATTAGTCAGTGACAACCCATCTATAGTCACATAAATATCGGAGTCGTATTAAAGTATTGCTCACCTAATTTCTTCTCCCATTCTGATTAACGACCTCCAAATCTTCATGTTGAAGTATAGAAGAATTGTTTTACACTACACTCAATCGGCTAAATATCCAGAGAAAAAAGCCCTCCATGGAATCTACATCTACCTTTGTACAGCGCAGCAGCTGTAATCGCTGTCCCCTTCGGCGTCTCGCATCAGCGCCATCTTATAGTGTCTATTTATACTCAATAGTTACGGGCGCCATCTTATAACCTGTTCGTTTTTTATCCATATCTCGCACGCTGTACTTGCTGTCCCCTTCGGCATCTCGCATCAGCGTCATCTTGTAATGTCTATTTCTACTCAATAGTAACGGGCGCCATCTTGTAACATGTTCGTTTTTTATCCGCAATCGAAAACCGATACATATACCGTACATGGAACGCTTTTTCAGACATCTTAATTCCAACCAATGGCCTTATACGCCACCCTTAAACAAATTCATATTACAATCACATTGTTCCTAACGATCCTAAGACCCTGCCGCTAGTAGTCAGTAAATGCACTACTTAAAGTCGTAGTTGTATAGTATAAAGAATTATATACAGCATATACCTATTAGAGATTAGTCCAATCTAGTTAGTGAAGTGAAGCAGAAGAATAAAGTGCCGATGTTAGTCAGTTCGCCAAAAGAGAGAGTCAAGGAATATAGTTTCCACTGCCATGTTAAATATACTAACAACAAATAATCATTGTAGAGCTAGTCTTATTAAAATCGAAAGTCAAACAAAATCGATTCAAATCATTATACACATTCATCTTAAAAGTTAGACATGTAATAGACAGAATTCAGGTTTTGTCCACTATAAGGTCTCTGAAATCAATATGGCCTCCATAGCTTTACAGAAGTTATTACATCCATAGTTTTATAGCTGCATTAATCATTGCCTAAAAAGTATTGATACTCATTATCAATGTTGAGACCCCGCTCAACCGATTTCAATTTCATAATCCACAATACCTCCTTGCGTCTGAGTTTCAGAATTCTATTGCCACCCCTAGGATCTGGAGTCACTTTTGTGGTGTATGTAATAGCTTGTACATGTGGACAGATTTATGTGGGCAGCACAATAAGAAGGCTCAGAGACAGGATGATGGAACACATCAGAGCACGGAAAAATGGGGACACAAGGTATCTAATTGCTGCTCATTTTGTCCAAAATACTGAAAGTCATGATGGACACCAATTCTGCTACCATGGGGTTGAACAAGATGCAAGGAGGTATTGTGGATTATGAAATTGAAATCGGTTGAGCGGGGTCTCAACATTGATAATGAGTATCAATACTTTTTAGGCAATAATTAATGCAGCTATAAAACTATGGATGTAATAACTTCTGTAAAGCTATGGAGGCCATATTGATTTCAGAGACCTTATAGTGGACAAAACCTGAATTCTGTCTATTACATGTCTAACTTTTAAGATGAATGTGTATAATGATTTGAATCGATTTTGTTTGACTTTCGATTTTAATAAGACTAGCTCTACAATGATAATTTGTTGTTAGTATATTTAACATGGCAGTGGAAACTATATTCCTTGACTCTCTCTTTTGGCGAACTGACTAACATCGGCACTTTATTCTTCTGCTTCACTTCACTAACTAGATTGGACTAATCTCTAATAGGTATATGCTGTATATAATTCTTTATACTATACAACTACGACTTTAAGTAGTGCATTTACTGACTACTAGCGGCAGGGTCTTAGGATCGTTAGGAACAATGTGATTGTAATATGAATTTGTTTAAGGGTGGCGTATAAGGCCATTGGTTGGATTTAAGATGTCCGAAAAAGGGTTCCATGTACGGTATATGTATCGGTTTTCGATTGCGGATAAAAAAACGAACATGTTACAAGATGACGCCCGTTACTATTGAGTAGAAATAGACATTACAAGATGGTGCTGATGGGAGATGCGAAAGGGGACAGCAAGTACAGCGTGCGAGATATGGATAAAAAACGAACAGGTTATAAGATGGCGCCCGTAACTAGTGAGTATAAATAGACACTATAAGATGGCGCTGATGCGAGACGCCGAAGGGGCCAGCGAGTACAGCTGCTGCGCCGTACAAAGGTAGATGTAGATTCCATGGAGGGCTTTTTTCTCGGGATATTTAGCCGATTGAGTGTAGTGTAAAACAATTCTTCTATACGTCAACAGTAAGATTTGGAGGTCGTTAATCAGATTTGGAGAAGAAATTAGGTGAGCAATACTTTAATACGACTCCGATATTTATGTGACTATAGATGGGTTGTCACTGACTAATGCCGTTATTTATGTTATTTAGCTGATACTGAATACTTTAAGTTAATAATGACCCCGAGCCGCAATTGTTATATCCTGACCGTGGGTGAGTGCATGTAACACTTCTCACGAATATTTGAGAGAAGGATATATACATTGTTTGATGATATTATGTACTATTTTAGATAAAAATGACTGGAAACAACGTTTGAAGAAGGGACTCCGTAATAAGAATTAGGGAATCACCGAGTAGGTGAGATTCTCGCACTATTATTAGGAATATAGTTGGAAACTAGAATATACAGAATTTACAGATTTGTATTTTACTCTTAACTAGGAACTTTACCCTGTAATTGGGAGATTTTGTGATACTCCTTCAGACGTAGTGTGTGAGGAGGGTGAGTTGTGTTCTCTTATCTCACGGTAGTTAGATTAATTATACATCAATATCTAGTAAGAGAGTAATATGTACTACTTACTTTTGTAGTTTGTGACACGAATAAGTGAAGTAACGAATATGACATCCTCATGAGCCCAGATTAATATTACTGGGTAAGTATTTTGTAGTGCATTATGTAAACTTGGCACTACAACCATCTGTTAATTTATTTAGTGGTATATATATAATTTTATTTTCAGAGAACGTTGGCAGTGGGTTATTGAAGAATCGAACAGAATTTGTTATTGATAAATTGAGATCGGGAGATATTGAAGGTAAATCTTCTGTTTTTTTACTGGTAAACACTTCGTGGTGAAGTTGGGATATTAAGGTGGTGACGTACTTTTTGATTGGA
>NW_028247645.1:0-11844 GCF_964263255.1 Lissotriton vulgaris
TTTAGTTTAAGCAGCGTCTACACAACTGTGGCATTGCGAGCCTACTCCACCTCCTGGCTCACTCAGTCTCTCGTCCACGCTGCCTTCAGTCGTCGGACAGCCCCGCCTTCACAGCACATATCAGAAACAATGTTTGGCAGGAGTGACGCCAGCATATATCCACATTGTTCATTGTTTGCGTTTTGCTGATAGAGTTTGTTCTTTTGACCCCACAGAAGTGACCTTACATATTGCAAATGTACATCCTCTAATGGGGTCACCCCACACCTCAGAGCGTTGTACTTGCCTATTCCGGATCTTAGCCTCACATTACAAAGGGCTCCGTCTAATCGCTCAGTTTAATTATGGGTAGTAGGCCACAGATCATATATGGCAGAGTCCGCTCCCCTTGACATTATTAGACTGCTACCACAGCTGCATCATCCTTGCACACGTCAGTGCAGTAGCATAAACAAAGCAACGCAGCACTTTACCGCCGTCTGGTCCCGCTCGCATTCCCAACGTGGTGTCAGCTTGCAGTCCCATTCAACTAGGCCGCAGGTCCCGGCGTGGCGCCAATGTCAATTATTGTACAGCTTCTCTGTTTTGTTGGACAGGCCACATGAAGGGCTCGCTCCCTCCCCGCATGACAGAGCCCCGACATCAGCTCTCCAGGTTCTACCCACAGAAGCAACCCACACTCCGTCCCCTACGGGACTCCTACTCCCGGACATCTCTGTATCACGGGCCCGGGCCACCGTCAGCACCATTGCCCAGCCTGGCCGCCATCGTGGACACTGCACCACAAGGCTGCATGGCCTCAGCTCGACCCCAACCCTGGGCCTGGCCAGGCCCCGACATCCCGGCACCACCATCCACTCAGGAGGTGAACGGACCACTTGGCAGGTCAATGGGAGAAAGAAGTGTCGATGGCTCTCCCCCGCCAGGTGCCGATCGCCCCCGGCCTCCCCGGGCGCTGGCTCCACCCCCCTGCTGGGTGTCTGGACTCCCTCATCCCGGACCTCCCGACCTCCAAGTGCGAGGGTCCGGACATCAAAGGCCGCCAGACCTATAACTGGGGCAGCTCCAGAGCAGGAAGGCAGTTGTATCCTGGAGTCGAGAGACACCGAGAAGAACTCATCCTTGACGGACTGCTGGCGCTGCCGCAGCCCTGCCTTGTGAACTGTCGTCCTGCCGCTGGCGCTGCCGCGGCCCTCTGCATCCACCATCTTCGTTGGGACCTGCTGGCGCTGCCGCGACCCGTTGTAACTACCATCTTCGTTGGGAACTGCTGGCGCTGCCGCGACCCGTTGTAACTACCACCTTCACCGGGACCTGCTGGCTCTGCCGCGGCCCGTCCTTCAAAAACGCCAAGCTCGAGGATTGTGAGCTACCCATCATCTCATCCCAACCACCAGATTGGTAATAAGACTGTCCCGCTACCCCTTTTCCCATCCAAGAGACTAGAATCGAGTGGACCCCTGAGTCCAGACCTCCTTGTACCATCCTACCGTACCTCAAGTTTACTTATAAAGAACGTTAAATCTTATCCTTGTGTGGTGTCCATCTGTGGGGGGGAAGTTACTTATCTGTACAATCGCTGGAGACGGCTCTCCCCGGAGACCTCTCCCCTTGTCCTCGGCCGACCCTCCAGGTCCCGTCTAACATTGGTGGCCAGCGGCGCGATCCGAACCAACGCGTAATTGTACAGAAAGCAACTCACCCCACAACTAAACCACAATGCCGGCCCAAGAGAGCGGGTCTACAGAGAAATTCCAAATGGACAAGCTGGAGGAGTACAACCATCGAGAATTAAAACAATTTTGTATGGAACTGGGCATTGCTACCACCGGTCTGAGCACAAAAGATGACTTTAAACACGCCCTAGAATCATGGGCAAAGGCAGACACCGCTGGTCCCTGGGACCAACGCATCGAAACACCGGAAACCAACCCCGCTCCTTCCGAGGAAAGGAGAACGGGTCTCTCCCGGGAAGAGATCCAAGAACGAGAGAAAAACAGACTGCATGAACTAGAGTTAGCACGGCTCAAAATGGATGGAGAACTAAAACTAGCAGAACAGAAATTGAACCTAGAACACTTACGGCTCAGAGAAGAGCGGGAGGAAAAACAAAGACAAAGAGAGCTTGAAGAAAAGAGACTGGCATATGAACACGAGCGCAAACTAGCCGAAATAGAACTACGTAAGCAAGGCAAGGACCTGGGGGTGCCCGAGCGACCACACACCCCAGGAACTTCAGAACCAAAGGTCCACATTCCCAAAGATGTCGTCCGAGAGTTCTACCGAAACGACGACATACAGCAGTGGTTCAAGGCCTATGAGATCGCCATGTCCTCTCACCGGATCGATCGAAGTGACTGGGGAGCCGGTCTATGGAGGAGGTTCGTCAATGAAGGCCGCGATGCCCTGTTACAGCTCCCGGATCACCAAATGACGTCCTATGATCACATGAAGGCCGCCCTCCTCACTCGATATGGGCTGACACCCGAAATGTACCGCCAGAGGTTCCGCGACTGCACCCGAATCCCGGGTACAACTTGGGTGGAATATGTGAACTATTTCAGCCGAGCCCTTGAGGGATGGATCAAGGGGAGCAACGTAACGACCTACGAGCAGCTTTTTAACCTTGTTGTGTTGGAGCACCTCTCCAACAACTGCTTTGTCGAGCTCAGGCAGCACCTCCTCGACAGTAAATTGACTGATCCACGGAAGCTCGCCGCCGAGGCTGACCGATGGGAGAGCACCCGAGTGGGCCGGGGTGGCCCGAAGGAACAGAACAGGAACAACCAAGGCCATCACCGTCCCCGAGGAGGAGGAGGAGGCCAGGGCCGGGGGAAAGACACCGTCCCGGCCGCTCCCGCTACCAGCACCCCGCCCCCCGCCAGCAGGGGCAACCCCCCGATGCGCCCGGGGTTCAGAGCAAATGTCACGTGTCACCGGTGCCAGCGAGTCGGTCACTACGCCAATGACCCGAACTGTCCACAGAACCAGACTCCGAGGCTCCGCCAGGTAGCTTCCGCCGCCCTAGGAGAAGAGCAAGTCTCCGAAGAGCAGGAAGAATACGAACAAGAGCAACAAGAGTGGGAACCGGCCGCCATGGTCCTGGGGTGCTTGGGGGGGAGAGACATGGTCCCACGGACTCCCCTACCCGCCAACACCAGAAAGTACAGTCAGTGGGTGAGCATAAATGGACGCAAAGCCGAAGCCCTACGTGACACAGGGGCCAGTGTGACGGCCGTCCGCTGTCACCTGGTGACCCCCGAGCAAATACTACCGAACATTCTTTGCCCCGTCCGGTCAGCCGACAATTCGGAGAGCATGTGTCGGATGGCCTGCGTCCCCTTCGAGTGGGGAGGGGTATCCGGCATACTGAAGATGACGGTCCGCGATGATGCCCCCGTGGACTGTCTTCTGGGGAACGATCTCGAGAGTTCCCCGTGGGCCGCCGTAGAAAGAAGAGAGCACCTGGGGATGTTGGGCCTCCCGGACTGGGCGTGCGTAACCACCCGGTCCATGGCGGCCCGCGCCATCCCCCGACCAGAAGAACCCGAATGGCCAGCACCTCCTCCCCCGATCACTCCAGTGGCGGACGCCGACACCGCCGACCCCCCGGAAGAAACCCAAGAAGAACTCACTCAGCCCCAGGATCTCCCAGACCTGGCTCAGTGGCGTCAAGAAGGGGGACCCACCCAGGAACAATTCCGTCAAGAGCAAAAAACATGTCCCTCCTTCGAGGGACTACGACAACAAGCCCTCGCCCACAGCACGGGAGATACCGCCGGGGCCCACTGAATCTATTGGGACAATGATCTATTGTACAGTGAACAAAGAATCGCCGAGTTGGGGGCCAGACGAGTGTTGGTGGTGCCCCTCCGTTTTAGAGACTTCCTGCTGAACTTGGCCCACGATGTCCCCCTGGCCGGAAACTTGGGTCGGGACAAAACCTACAACCGCCTGGTGACCCACTTTTACTGGCCCAAGATGAGAAATGACGTACTCAACCACTGCCGGTCTTGTCCCACTTGTCAGGCCAGTGGGAAGAGCGGCCGCAAACTCAAGGCGCCCCTGCAGCCCTTTCCGGTGGTTACCTCCCCGTTCGAAAAGGTGGGAATAGACATTGTGGGGCCCCTGGACCCCCGAACAGCACAAGGGCATCATTTCATACTGGTACTGGTGGACCATGCCACCCGCTATCCCGAGGCCATCCCCCTTCGAACTGTAACAGCACCGGTGGATGGCCGAGCCTTAATGGGGATCTTCTCCCGGGTAGGCTTCCCCCGGGAAGTCGTCAGCTACAGAGGCACGAACTTCATTTCAAAATACATGAAATACCTCCGGCAGCAGTGCGGGGTCACCTACCGATTCACAACCCCCTATCACCCGCAAGGAAACGGACTGGTTGAGCGGTTCAACCGTACACTCAAGGGAGTGATTATGGGGTTGGAAGAGCCCCTCCGCCGCCAGTGGGATGTGCTCCTCCTGTGCCTCCTCTTCGCCTACCGAGAAGTCCCTCAGAAGTCCCTCGGCTTCAGCCCCTTTGAACTCTTGTACGGGCACCCTGTTCGAGGGCCCCTCAGCCTAGTCAAGGAAGGTTGGGAGATGGCCCCCCTGAAAACCCCTCCAGATGTCTACAAGTACCTCCTGACCCTCCGCAATCAGACCAGGCGGTTCCGCGAAATCGCCAAAGCCAATCTTGAAGCCAGTCAGGAGGACATGAAGAAATGGTACGATCAGAACGCCTCCTCCATAGAGTTCGTACCTGGCCAGCAAGTATGGGTGATGTCCCCCACTGAACCTTGTGCCCTGCAAGATAAGTGGACGGGGCCCTTCAAGGTGATCGAGCGCAAGAGCCCCGTCACCTATCTCATCGACATGGAATCCTCCCGGAACCCCCTCCGGGTCCTCCACGTCAACAGACTCAAACCCCACTTTGTGAGCTCGGAGCTCAGCCTACTGATGGCTACAGACAGTGGGGCAGAACAAGACTCCGAGCCCCTCCCTGACCTGCTGAGGACCCGTGAAAAAGATGGTTCGGTAGACGGGGTCTGACTGTCAGATGCCCTGACCTCGGAGCAGCGCCAAGACTGTCGGGCCCTCCTGCTGCAGTTCGCAGCCCTATTTTCCCTCACCCCAGGGGTCACCCCCTGGTGCCTGCACGACGTGGACACTGGGGACAGTTCCCCCATCAGACATCGGGCATACCGCATGCCAGATCGGGTACGTGCCTGCATCCAAGAAGAAGTCTCCAAGATGCTCACCCTCGGAGTCATTGAACCCTCGGACAGCCCCTGGGCCAGCCCAGTCGTACTGGTCCCAAAAGCTGCTGCCCCCGGCACCACCCCTGAACTCCGATTCTGCGTTGACTATCGGGGCCTGAACGCTGTCACCTGGACCGACGCTCACCCCATTCCCCGAGCTGATGAACTGATCGACCGCATGGGGGCTGCCTGCTACCTCAGCATCTTCGACCTGACAGCGGGCTACTGGCAGATCGGCCTCACCCCCAGGGCACAAGAACGGTCCGCTTTCTCCACCCCGGATGGCCACTACCATTTCAAGGTGATGCCATTCGGCATGA
The DNA here is from genome assembly GCF_964263255.1 of Lissotriton vulgaris. Classification (NCBI taxonomy): domain Eukaryota; kingdom Metazoa; phylum Chordata; class Amphibia; order Caudata; family Salamandridae; genus Lissotriton; species Lissotriton vulgaris. The sequence continues at coordinate 5,579 of NW_028247645.1, forward strand.
AAAACGCCCCAGCAACCTTTCAACGCCTGGTGAACCAGGTATTGGCGGGCCTCGAGGAGTTCAGCGCCGCCTACCTGGACGATATCGCGGTGTACAGCCGCCACTGGTCAGACCATCTCCGCCACCTCCGAGCGGTCCTGCAGGCCCTCCAACAGGCCGGCCTCACAATCAAGGCCAGCAAATGCCAGATTGGCCAGGGGTCCGTGACCTACCTAGGGCACCAAGTGGGGAGCGGACTGGTGGCCCCCCTCCAACTCAAGATCGCTGCCATCCAGTCCTGGCAACCACCCGTAACGCAAACCGAGGTCCGGGCCTTCTTGGGACTCACCGGGTACTACCGGCGGTTTGTGAAGGACTATGGCAGCATTGTGGGGCCCCTCAAGGCACTTACATCTAAGAACCAGCCAAAAAGAGTCGACTGGACTCCCGATTGTCAAGCGGCCTTTGAGAAGCTGAAGGTCGCCATGTGCACCGCCCCGGTACTCCAGGCTCCCGACTACAGCCGGGAGTTCATCGTCCAGACTGATGCCTCCGACCATCGCATTGGAGCCGTCCTCTCCCAACTGAACACCGAGGGAGTCGACCAACCAGTGGCCTTCATCAGTCGACGTCTGTTGGCCCGAGAACAGCGCTGGAGCACCATCGAGAGGGAGGCCTTCGCAGTGGTATGGGCCCTCAAGAAGCTCCGGCCCTACCTCTTCGGTACCCACTTTCGGGTGCAAACAGATCACCGCCCCCTGCAATGGCTAATGCAGATGCGGGGGGAGAATCCCAAGCTCTTGCGATGGTCCATATCCCTGCAGGGGATGGACTTCACTGTGGAACACCACCCCGGCCAGGAGCACGCCAACGCGGATGGCCTGTCACGATTTTTCCGCCTCGACGAGGAGAGTCCCCAAGAAGATGGGTGACTCTCCCCACCTTCAGCTGGGGGGGACGCATGTTGGACAGGCCACATGAAGGGCTCGCTCCCTCCCCGCATGACAGAGCCAGGACATCAGCTCTCCAGGTTCTACCCACAGAAGCAACCCACACTCCGTCCCCTACGGGACTCCTACTCCCGGACATCTCTGTATCACGGGCCCGGGCCACCGTCAGCACCATTGCCCGGCCCGGCCGCCATCGTGGACACTGCACCACGAGGCCGCATGGCCTCAGCTCGACCCCAACCCTGGGCCTGGCCAGGCCCCGACATCCCGGCACCATCATCCACCCAGGAGGTGAACGGACCACTTGGCAGGTCAATGGGAGAAAGAAGTGTCAATGGCTCTCCCCCGCCAGGTGCCGATCGCCCCCAGCCTCCCCGGGCCCTGGCTCCACCCCCCTGCTGGGTGTCTGGACTCCCTCATCCCGGACCTCCCGACCTTCAAGTGCGAGGGTCCGGACATCAAAGGCCGCCAGACCTATAACTGGGGCAGCTCCAGAGCAGGAAGGCAGTTGTATCCTGGAGTCGAGAGACACCGAGAAGAACTCATCCTTGACGGACTGCTGGCGCTGCCGCAGCCCTGCCTTGTGAACTGTCGTCCTGCCGCTGGCGCTGCCGCGGCCCTCTGCATCCACCATCTTCGTTGGGACCTGCTGGCGCTGCCGCGACCCGTTGTAACTACCATCTTCGTTGGGAACTGCTGGGGCTGCCGCGACCCGTTGTAACTACCACCTTCACCGGGACCTGCTGGCGCTGCCGCGGGCTGTCCTTCAAGAACGCCGAGCTCGAGGATTGTGAGCTACCCATCATCTCATCGCAACCACCAGATTGGTAATAAGACTGTCCCGCTACCCCTTTTCCCATCCAAAAGACTAGAATCGAGGGGACCCCTGAGTCCAGACCTCCTTGTACCATCCTACCGTACCTCAAGTTTACTTATAAAGAACGTTAAATCTTATCCTTGTGTGGTGTCCATCTGTGGGGGGGGAGTTACTTATCTGTACAATCGCTGGAGACGGCTCTCCCCGGAGACCTCTCCCCTTGTCCTCGGACGACCCTCGAGGTCCCGTCTAACATGTATCACATAGCCTCATGTAAAGCACAAAACAGCTATCTTTCAGCACGTCCCGATTTCCAATTAATCAGCCGGCAGGTCAGCAGCACAGTCCACATTTGCTGCCTAAGTGCACTGACACAGAACCTTTTATTGCCGTTGGGGAGTTACACGCACCAGCTACGTTACCGCAGACATGTCCACCCGCCATTTTTAGGTCTCGGACTAGAGACGCGCTGAAAGCGCGTTCTCGGCAGAGAATTATTGCAATCGTTTCAGTCTCCAAAGCCGACAAAAGGAGACAAGAGCTGGGCACGCGCCCAGCATTCTCAATGGGAGAGGTGCGACAAGTGCTGGCCACACACGGATTCAGTCGCGCGCACGCTCACGGCGCCAGCGTGCCCGCCGCGCGCCGATCACTGCTCTCTTCCTGGCCGGCATTGCGAAGTTTGGCAAGGCAGTGAGGGGACCGAGAGGTAGGTGCTTGTTCAGAATGTTATGTCCTCTAATTGCATGGACTTGCAGGAGTGTTTGCAGTGTAAAGTACCGGAATGGCGGGAGCAAATAATGATGTCAGATGTGCTTTGAAGGATTCTGCTAATGTACACAGAACATTCAGTACAGTCTGCTCTCGGAGCGTGCACGTTACTGATCACCTATTCTTTATTGGACACCATGTGTTTTTTTAAATTCAACCCACCAAGATAAACGTGTCTATTCTCTTCTAGAAAAGTGTGTTAACCGTGACCAGTGTAAAATTCATCAGTAGCCTTGCCTGCTTTCAGAGTAGTGAGTAGTGAGTGCAGAGTGGTGAGTAGTGAGTGGTGAGTAGTGAGTGGTGAGTAGTGAGTGGTGAGTAGTGAGTGGTGAGTGCAGAGTGGTGAGTGCAGAGAGGTGAGTGCAGAGAGGTGAGTGCAGAGTAGTGAGTGCAGAGTTGTGAGTAGTGTGTGCAGAGTAGTGAGTAGTGAGTGAGTGCAGAGTAGTGAGTAGTGAGTGAGTGCAGAGTAGTGATTGCAGAGTAGTGAGTAGTGAGTGAGTGCAGAGTAGTGAGTAGTTAGTGAGTAGTGAGTAGTGAGTAGTGAGTGAGTGCAGAGTAGTGAGTGCAGAGTAGTGAGTAGTGAGTGAGTGCAGAGTAGTGAGTAGTGAGTGAGTGCAGAGTGGTGAGTGCAGAGTAGTGAGTAGTGAGTGAGTGCAGAGTAGTGAGTGCAGAATAGTAAGTGCAGAGTAGTGAGTGCAGAGTAGTGAGTGCAGAGTGGTGAGTTCAGAGTGGTGAGTGCAGAGTGGTGAGTGCAGAGTGGTGAGTGGTGAGTAGTGAGTGCAGAGTAGTGAGTGCAGAGTAGTGAGTGCAGAGTAGTGAGTAGTGAGTGCAGAGTAGTGAGTAGTGAGTAGTGAGTGCAGAGTAGTGAGTAGTGAGTGCAGAGTAGTGAGTAGTGAGTGCAGCGTAGTGAGTGCAGAGTAGTAAGTGCAGAGTAGTGAGTGCAGAGTAGCGAGTGCAGAGTAGTGAGTGCAGAGTGGTGAGTACAGAGTGGTGAGTGCAGAGTAGTGAGTACAGAGTAGTGAGTAGTGAGTGCAGAGTAGTGAGTAGTGAGTGCAGAGTAGTGAGTGCAGAGTAGTGAGTACAGAGTAGTGAGTAGTGAGTGCAGAGTAGTGAGTAGTGAGTGCAGAGTAGTGAGTGCAGAGTAGTGAGTGCAGAGGTGAGTGCAGAGTAGTGAGTGCAGAGTAGTGAGTGCAGAGTAGTGAGTAGTGAGTGCAGAGTAGTGAGTAGTGAGTAGTGAGTGCAGAGTAGTGAGTAGTGAGTGAGTGCAGAGTAGTGAGTGCAGAGTAGTGAGTAGTGAGTGAGTGCAGAGTAGTGAGTGCAGAGTAGTGAGTGCAGAGTAGTGAGTGCAGAGTAGTGAGTGCAGAGTAGTGAGTGCAGAGTAGGGAGTGCAGAGTAGTGAGTGCAGAGTAGTGAGTAGTGAGTGCAGAGTAGTGAGTAGTGAGTGCAGAGTAGTGAGTGCAGAGTAATGAGTGCAGAGTAGTGAGTGCAGATTAGTGAGTAGTGAGTGCAGAGTAGTGAGTGCAGAGTAGTGAGTAGTGAGTGCAGAGTAGTGAGTAGTGAGTGCAGAGTAGTGAGTGCAGAGTAGTGAGTGCAGAGTAGTGAGTGCAGAGTAGTGAGTAGTGAGTGCAGAGTAGTGAGTGCAAGGTAGTGAGTAGTGAGTGCAGAGTAGTGAGTGCAGAGTAGTGAGTAGTGAGTGCAGAGTAGTGAGTGCAGAGTAGTGAGTGCAGAGTAGTGAGTGCAGAGTAGTGAGTAGTGAGTGCAGAGTAGTGAGTAGTGAGTGCAGAGTAGAGAGTGCAGAGTAGTGAGTAGTGAGTGCAGAGTAGTGAGTGCAGAGTAGTGAGTGCAGAGTAGTGAGTGCAGAGTAGTGAGTAGTGAGTGCAGAGTAGTGAGTAGTGAGTGCATAGTAGTGAGTAGTGAGTAGTGCGTGCAGAGTAGTGAGTAGTGAGTAGTGAGTACAGAGTAGTGAGTGAGTGCAGAGTAGTGAGTGAGTGCAGAGTAGTGAGCACAGAGTAGTGAGTAGTGAGTGAGTGCAGAGTAGTGAGTAGTGATTTCAGAGTAGTGAGTAGTGAGTGCAGAGTAGTGAGTAGTGAGTGCAGAGTAGTGAGTGCAGAGTAGTGAGTAGTGAGTGAGTGCAGAGTAGTGAGTAGTGAGTGCAGAGTAGTGAGTAGTGAGTGCAGAGTAGTGAGTAGTGAGTGCACAGTAGTGAGTAGTGAGTGCAGAGTAGTGAGTAGTGAGTAGTGAGTGCAGAGTAGTGAGTGAGTGCAGAGTAGTGAGTGCAGAGTAGTGAGTGCAGAGTAGTGAGTAGTGAGTGAGTGCAGAGTAGTGAGTAGTGAGTGCAGAGTAGTTAGTAGTGAGTGCAGAGTAGTGAGTAGTGAGTGCAGAGTAGTGAGTAGTGAGTGCAGAGTAGTGAGTAGTGAGTAGTGAGTGCAGAGTAGTGAGTGAGTGCAGAGTAGTGAGTAGTGAGTGCAGAGTAGTGAGTGCAGAGTAGTGAGTGCAGAGTAGTGAGTGCAGAGTAGTGAGTGCAGAGTAGTGAGTGGTGAGTGCAGAGCAGTGAGTAGTGAGTGCAGAGTAGTGAGTGCAGAGTAGTGAGTGCAGAGTAGTGAGTGCAGAGTAGTGAGTGCAGAGTAGTGAGTAGTGAGTGCAGAGTAGTGAGTGAGTGCAGAGTAGTGAGTGCAGAGTAGTGAGTAGTGAGTGCAGAGTAGTGAGTAGTGAGTGCAGAGTAGTGAGTAGTGAGTAGTGAGTGCAGAGTAGTGCGTGAGTGCAGAGTAGTGAGTGCAGAGTAGTGAGTGCAGAGTAGTGAGTAGTGAGTGAGTGCAGAGTAGTGAGTAGTGAGTGCAGAGTAGTGAGTAGTGAGTGCAGAGTAGTGAGTAGTGAGTGCAGAGTAGTGAGTAGTGAGTGCAGAGTAGTGAGTAGTGAGTAGTGAGTGCAGAGTAGTGAGTGAGTGCAGAGTAGTGAGTAGTGAGTGCAGAGTAGTGAGTGCAGAGTAGTGAGTGCAGAGTAGTGAGTGCAGAGTAGTGAGTGGTGAGTGCAGAGCAGTGAGTAGTGAGTGCAGAGTAGTGAGTGCAGAGTAGTGAGTGCAGAGTAGTGAGTGCAGAGTAGTGAGTGCAGAGTAGTGAGTAGTGAGTGCAGAGTAGTGAGTAGTGAGTGCAGAGTAGTGAGTGCAGAGTAGTGAGTGCAGAGTAGTGAGTAGTGAGTGCAGAGTAGTGAGTAGTGAGTGCAGAGTAGTGAGTGCAGAGTAGTGAGTGCAGAGTAGTGAGTGCAGAGTAGTGAGTGCAAGGTAGTGAGTGGTGAGTGCAGAGTATTGAGTGCAAAGTAGTGAGTAGTGAGTGCAGAGTAGTGAGTGCAGAGTAGTGAGTGCAGAGTAGTGAGTGCAGAGTAGTGAGTGCAGAGTGCAGAGTAGTGAGTGCAGAGTAGTGAGTAGTGAGTGCAGAGTAGTGAGTAGTGAGTGCAGAGTAGTGAGTGCAGAGTAGTGAGTGCAGAGTAGTGAGTGCAGAGTAGTGAGTGCAGAGTAGTGAGTAGTGAGTGCAGAGTAGTGAGTAGTGAGTGCAGAGTAGTGAGTGGTGAGTGCAGAGTGAACAATTCCAATCCAAACCACATAATTCCATTACACACCACATGCATACACTCCATAATGCATGGGTAAAAGATTTTGCCATTTACAATTCCATTAGCTCTAACTCAAATAAATCCGAGACCTATTGCATTTCCAATGCTTGTTTAGGGGAGATTTTAGTTTCAGAACATGCCTG